>NC_072737.1:83928473-84169486 GCF_026930045.1 Uloborus diversus | reverse complement strand
ATAATGTTAATATGTGCACGTTTTTTTCCACCCCATATTGGGACATTTATGCTAAAATTGGGACTAAAATTGGAATAAAAAGGGAACTATCAATCGGATTTTTTTCGAACTGGTCTATAAACCTTCCAGTACCAAACTGAACAAACGGTGAAAGTTTCAGTCAAATCTGCCGGGTAGTTTCTGAGATCTTAGGGAGCAAATTTACCAAACTCCATTTTTATATCTTAACTAGCATTCCCGTACCCGGCATTGCTCGGGTAATGGAATTAGCAGGGGTTAACAGTGCTTGGTGCACCTAGTTTCGAAAATCCCCTATAATAATTACTTATTACCTATAACTTTTTCTAATTTGGGGAGGATCCCGTGGCCCCTGAACTCCTTACATATATGCCTTTGTCCTTAACCGATCTTTAACTGTTATTAACGATCCTTTTAAAGTATTGATTATCTTTGCAAACACAGGCCATCCACATTTTATTGATATACCTATGTTTAAGCAAGAACTTCTTTGTATACAACATTTTTAGTTTTTTTTTTCTGGTGCTAAAATTATTAAGCTGCTTGATGAACTGACTTTGGAGAAAGCTACATAACATTGGCCATGTGAAAAAAAGTCTTCTCTTAAATTGGTCCCTGCTACTTTTAATGTCTGTCCTTGTGATTTATTAATGGTTATTGCAAAGCAAACTTTAACAGGAAACTGTACTCTTCTAAATTCAAAAGGATAGTTCGCCTGTGATGATGTTCTTAAAAACTTCGTTTCTAGTTTTGAAGAAATGAAAGCAATAGACAGAAACATTATGATTTGACTTGAGAAAAGCCTCGAAGAACCACGTGAGAAACAAAAACAATATCAAATTTATAGTTCGCTATCGACCAAAAGTTGAGATGAAGTACTGAATAATGATTTGAATGGAGGAAAGCCTTCGAAAATAAGGGATTTGAATTCAATGACAGGTTTTAATTTCTCAGAAATTAAGAGGTTTTAATTAATTTCTCCCGAACTAATTGAGATTTCGAAAAATCCTTTCTTAGTGGTTACTTTCGTAATCATGCGGACATGCCTGCCAAATTTCAAGTCTGAAGCTTCAGCGGTTTCGGCTGTGCGTTGATATATATATATATATATATATATATATATATATATATATATATATATATATATATATATGTATATATATATATGTATATATATTATCTCAGGACATTGATTTTTATATATTAAGATATATAAAAATCTTCTGTGCGGACGTTTGTCACCATAAGGCTTTTTAACGGCTGGACCGATTTTGATCAAATTTTTTGTGTGTAATTAAGTTGTGGCAAGCATGGTTTCGAAGCGCGATGGATCGAATCAGAAACGTTTTTGTTAATTAATTAATTAATTTAAACATTGGATGGTTATGTCTCCCAAATGATTAATATTTATTTTAACCTATTGTTGAGCTAGAACTGAAATAAATATTTAACCCGTTGCCAAAGGACAATAAGAAAGCCAGCTCTGCTTTTTGTAATGAAATTTCCTACTGCGATATGTCAATGAAGAATAAATAAAACGTAGAGAAAGAGAGTGAAGCCTTCATTTCCTGAAAGCAACGATTTTAGTTCCCGTGATATACTATTTTAAAGTTAAATACTAGAAGAAATCGGGTTTCTTTCAGTAACCAAAAGTACCGTACCTAGCAACGTGTTTTTCTCGGCTCACAAACCCAGCCGAATTTCGGCACCAGTGGCAAGAATAGAAATTTTATTTTCATCCATTCGCAACTCCAACGAACTATAGGGGGCACTGAAGTCACTGTCTAATGGCGGAATTGAAAACTACAACAAACGCACATGGTAACGAAGAAAATGATAAAAGTGTTGTGATTTTTGTTCGTACGTATGATTTTTTCGCTTTATTCTTTTAAAATTAATTTTCAAAGTCTTGTGGATATTCTGGCCCACGTAGAAAGAAATGAGAATTCAAGAAGCATTACTAAACGTCAAAGATTCATGCAAACTACGTAGTTCGTAGTTCTAAGCAGCTATTTCCACGATGTTGAATTCGATATTTATCAATTCTTGATAAAACTAAATAATAATTGTGGCCTGACAAGAACAACAATTAATGCTAGAAAATTCAATGTGACATTACAAATTGTTATCGAAAGAAGATGATACTTTTTTGCCTTGCTTGGCTAGCGCTTATTTTTTTTTTCCATTTGTAGTTGAGTTATTTCTCTCGAATTCCCGAATCGGTTCATTTAAAAATTTTCTGTTTCGATTTTTCTAATTTCTGAGTTACGATTTAATTGTGTCATGTTATGCAAATCATCAACAAAATTCTCACGGATATATGGTGGTAGTTTTCTTTTCAGTTGATTGACCATTATTTCCTTTCACTTATCGAATTCTGTGATCTTACTACCATTTTATTCCACTCATGATAAAAATTAAAAATGGTTTAACTAAAAACGCGAAATCTCGCCAAGGCTACTTTGCTCGCACAATACTAAAAATTAATAACCCTAAACAAATTTGGCGAAACCTTTCAGCTGAGAATAAAAGGAATAAAGTAAATTCTTTCTCGGTTATTCATTTTGTTCTACGATAATATATTCAAGAAAATATTTTGCATACTGTCCATTCCAACTAAATGCTGCTGTAAAATATGGTAAGTTTAATTAATTTAAGATTAAAAAAACCCCCATATTCTTTCAAATTCATACAAAACAATAAAAATTTTTACCTGGTATAACGTTATCCAATTTTGTTAATCCAGAGTTTTCTTGTTTACGCTTCCACCATTTAATACTTTTTTGAAAGAAATAATGAAAACTAACATTATTTTGAGAAGCTCGAGAATACTACTAAGGGACGAATTAATTTCTGTTGTTGAAGGCGTTCTTAGACATGTTGAATGCGTTACTCAGAACAAACTGACCGCGTTTACGTCAACAGACACACGTGATGCGCAACGTGGCAATGTTTTAGGTGCAGACGCAGTTTTATAAATCACCGCAAGGTAGCGTATTCGAGCGCTGGAGTTCCGAATATAAGTTACAACAGGGTAGTTCTGTACACAAACGATCAGTGCAGTGGAAGATTTTTATCTTTGGCGGAAAGAACAAATTTGGCAATATATGAAGATCATTCAAGCACGCAGAGAAAGATAGGGGGATATTTCGATAGTTGGAAATCTGACGCGTTCGTCTCATCTTGGCGTTAATAGTTTTATTTTAGTAACCCTGCTGATTTATAGTAACCCTATGTAAGTAGATGTTTCCTTTCTCTTTGTTTAGCTTTGCAACGAAAAATACCTCTCGCGCAGGCACTGGAGCCAAAAATTGACGCCAATGAAGAAAGATCGCCAGATTCCCAATTATCGGAATATTTCTAAAGATAGCAAGTGAGAATACTCAGCGAGAAAGCGGGATTTAAAAGTTTTCGTTAAAAAGATCGGACCGCTAATCGGTTAGATGTCGCTTCCTCACTGATCGGCTGGAATACAGTGACGTGGTGGCTTGGCGATTTTGGCCATTAACAATCGAGTTGCGGGATTATTTGTTTGCATTTTAAAGCTACTGTTAATGTAATTTATTGTATTTTTTGTTTATTTCGCGAAATATTTTAAATTGCAAAGAATTGTTTTTGGTTAGTCATGTAAGTTGAACAATATTTCTTTTATATCAGGGGGAGGGAGGATGAGTGATTTTCGCTTATTCAGGGAACTGTTTTTACCTTTATCATTCTTTCAAATGATATTCTTTCGATTGTTTTATTCTTTTTCATATGGTGGACGTTGCAGCGGGATTTGCCGTTTGTTTTAGATGGGTAGTTAGTTTTTTACACTTAATATCTAAGGAAAATTTTTATCCTGAGTATGGCTGAAGGAACAAATCATAAATTTTGTAAAGATCTTTCAAGTATACGAGAAAAAATATGTAATAATACAGCTGCTCAGTGGGCATTAGATAAATCAATTTGTAATAAATATACGCATTCTGACACCAAGCAGCTTAAGCTTAAAACATTTTCTTTTCACTCTTTTTTGTCAACAAAGAAGTTCAAACACTTGATAGTTTATTGAAATTTTTCAACTTTTCAATTTACAGAGTTTGAACAGAGCAACGTCTGTCGGGTCCTCTAATATATAGAAAATATTTCATTTTACATTTTTATCGATTTTAATGGAGTTAATTTAGCATTAGCTATTATATTCATTTTTTATATGATTCAGAAGATAATATCAATATGATTCAGAGATAAGATTCAAAAATAAAAAATATGCTTTAGTCCGTTCACAGTCATTAGACATTTTCTTTTTTTCTAACCAACATTTAATATTTAATTAGGCACTTTTAATATTACTTAAAATTGTTACATTACAAATAATTTTATGAATATAAAATAATTATGTTACTTTGCTGTATTATTGATGTATTAATACATCATAAAAATATAGTGCATAGCCTTTTGGTTATTTTTAATAATAAATGAACAATATTACTATGATTAATATAATTTTTATATTGAAAACACTGTAGCTGAAAAAATAAATATCGAAAATATCAAAATATCATGATATTTTCAAAATAAATATCGGATATATATCGTGAATATATCATGATATATATCAACTGATATATATCGGCGAGCCCTGGTCAAAGCGTGTGATAATACGAGAACTTTTTTAAAGTTGATACTCATATTGTAATACTTTGTTGTAAGTTAAAAGTTATTTTTGTTATTGAAATAATTTCGTTACGTAAAGGATAAAATTCTTGTTATTAACATTTCAAATATTAATTGAGATCTACTAATATTCGGTCTGTTATTTATGTATTTAATATAAAGATTTTTTTAAAATTATTTTAAATGTTTTGTATAGAAAGTTAAGTCTATATGGGGCAAAATGAAGTAGTTTTTTTCGTTTACTTATTCCCTTATTTATTATATCACTTACGCATTCATTTATTTATTAATTCATTTGCATTCCTTCACTAAATATTTCACATATTTATTCATTTATTCGCCATTTTATTCTCTCATTAATTTTTTCTCATATATGATTCAATTTATTACTTTATTTATTCGTTTGTTGTTTCTTTAGCTTTCATTTATTCATTCATTCTTTTATTTAAACTTTCATTTGGTAAAAAAAAATTTTTTAATAATCAAATAGAACATTTTTTGTTTGAAAAATGTTTTTCTTTTCACTTTGCCCCATAAAAAAGAAAAGTGTTTTTTTTTTCTTTTTTTTTTTTTTTTTTTTTTAACAAATTTACTGCAAAAATAGTGTTTCAGTGCAAGGTTTCGTTATAACATACTTTGTTCAAGCTTTATGTACCGTTATTCTCAAAACAATTTTCCAATTTGTTCATGTTGGAAAAGGAAAGTTATCTTAACTATTTTTTTTACTTCATTAATGAACATACTAAGTTTGAATATTACAAATCTGATAATAACATGTAATTAGCACAAAAAAAGAAAAAAAAACTGCAATGAAACTAAAACGAATGCATGTAAATAGTAATACATAATTCCATGTCTTTTTCCTGAATATCGAGATTGCAATAGATAAAGTGCATTTTTACAAAAATATTAATTTTAAATTACGCGAAAGCAGTTAATTATTCATTCTAAGCAATATCCTTTTCCTCACCTGAGAGAAAGGTACAAAACCAAAGAAGTATTAATGATTTTCATGCAAGCGAAAGTTATCGTATATTACAAAATTTTGAATGAACATTTTTAAATCTCGCAACAAAGGGGGTTAATTATCTAACTTAAGGCTATTTGATTCTTGTAAGAATTTTTAACAAAGGATTCCATTATTAGCTTTCCTGTGCCATCACTTCAAATGCAATGTTTTGCATTTAGCGTTTATTCTATGGTTGCAGAACAGCGTTACGCTACAATGTGCGTCGCAGATTCTTGAAAAAATTTGCAGAATATTTCATGGCCATGAGAAAAAAAAAAAGCATAAAATTTTTAAAGAAAAAAGTTTGAAATTTCGCATGTGAAGATTTTTATCGTATTTTCTGGTGCATAATCTACAGGTGGCATGTAGTTGAATTAGCGTCTTATTCTTAAGCATTTATCGGTGTCGATTAAAGTTTTTCAATAAATCGAACATCAGTTTAGCTTGCATACTTTTTTTTTATTTCAGTCGCAGACTGCTGGAAAAGAATTCCGCTTTTAGGGCGTTTATAGCAAAACGCATTTTTGGTCCAATATTAATAAATTAGCTTTGTACGATAGTGATAGTGCACAAGGCTGAAATTGCTCTGCTAATATCTCAATCACCCGTAATCGAGTTTTTCCTTCTTCTTTTTTTTGGAGGGGGGGGGGGGGAAGGATAGATTAATTATGAATATTTCTCGAATTTGTATGTTTTAAGCTTCAATAAAGTAATTATTCACAAGATTTTGCACAACTGAGTGACATAGATGTAACTCATATTAATCACTTAAGTGGACTAAACCACTTCTGAATTTGCATGCAGCCTATTGGGTTTCTCAACAATAAATCATAGTTAGTAAATATTTAATTCAAATATTTGTAACGAATACTTTGCTACAGATTAAAATTTCAAAATTTGAGTACGAGACAAAGGAATTTTTTTGAGTCGAAACAAAATTAGTGGGAATTCTGAAAAATAATTGTACCATGAAGACCGATCTGAAGAAGCACATTGCCTTAATCCAAAAGTATATGGCTTAGTAAAGTAGGTGAATTTTAAAACGCGTTATTATAACTGCTACAAAGGGAGATCAAATTATTATTTTTTTTAATTCAAGAAACCTCTGAGATTCCAGAACAAAATTTAAGTTTTCAAAAATTTGCTAAGTTTCAAAATGAGTTCTGTCCTGATGAACGTTTCCTACTTTATTTTTATATGAATATCTTTTTAAATTTTAGGGCACGAATGGACCCCACTCATATAAATTTGGCTACAGTACCGGCGACGAAGAAAACCCCATGGCCCGTTACGAAGAGAGAAGTGGTGATGGTGTCACTCGAGGATCCTACAGCTATGTTGATGCGCTTGGAAAGCACCAAGTCGTCAACTACGAATCACATCCAAAATTTGGTTTCCGAAGTAAAATGAGTCCCGGCTATTGACCGAATTGAATGTTAAAATTGTTTACGGCATTCTGGTTACAGCCACTGGTGGCCTGCCACTTGCAACTTCACCTCCGAAAGTCATTGAATCCCGAGAACTTGTTGTGGTATCCAAGTCCTCAACAACAATAATTCATGGAAATTGGGAATGCTATTGTGACTTTAGCGTTGTATTGCTTAAAGCAGTGGTGCCTAACCTACGGCTCGCGGGCGATATGAGACCCGCGAAGCTGAGCCTTGTAGCCCGATGTTATGTTCAATATTAAGAATTAAAATCTATGTTTCGAAACTGAAACCTTTCAAAGCAACAGATCAGCTTCAATCTGTATTGAGAAAGCTAGTTGGAAATTTCGTTGCCAAAAAGTAAATGGAAAGTTTGTATTAATGGATAAAGCATGTAGTAATGATAACAACAGTTCTTGGTTTGTATAATTTTCTTTCCTTTTATGTGCTTTCTCATTTTAGCGAGAACAAATTTAAATAGATTTAAATTTTATGTGTGATATGGTCTGCAAGGTTCATCGTGTTAAGAGTGGTTGGGCACCACTGACCCTCCATAATCTTTTTTTTTTTTAACCTTACTGCACTTGTTCAACATCAGTCAACCCAGCACAGTTTAGAGACGCCATATTGTTTTTCGATTTAGCTTCTCCTGAAAGCAATCGAAACTAACTTATCACGTCTGTGTGAACTTTGCAAAATGGTGTTTTAGTTACGAAAAAGAAATTTTAGGGATTAGGAATAAAACGTGAAATTGTTTGAAGTAGAGCGGAAAATTTTACAGCAATATAATTTTCTGTTCAACAGAAAATTTAATTTTCTGTTCAAAAGAAAATTATACAACTACATAATTCAGATGTAGAGCCGAAAATTAAAATGCAATATAACAAAGCAGAAAATTTGCAATAAACGTATTACATTTCGCCGACAGATAAAATATAAAGTTCACCGTAAAGAATTGTAGAAATGAATGTGATACCTATTTGTATTTTTCAAATTTTCCTGGGAAAGCTTATGTGTCATTTATTTTTTATTAGTTCTTTTTTGCCCATATTTGCTTTGTCAGAAAACTTTTTATCAAGTAAAGACAAAAATGTTACTTTTTGTTGTATTGAATGTTTTACTATTATGCAAAAAAATAAAGCTCGAATTATTCTTGCAATGCAAAGAGTATTTTTTCTTGTTTGTATCCATTTTTTACAGATCCTGTCGAATTATTTCAATTGTTTATGTGATTCGAAAAAACAGTTAAATAATACAAAAAGAATTACCTACTTCCGCATAAAAACAAAACTTAACAAAACAAAATCTTACTCATTAGCCTAAAAGAAACGAATTTAAGCTTTTAATTAATTTTGTTTGTATTTTCTTCCAAATAAAAAATTAATTAATTTGTTTCCTACTTCTTGCAAATTTCAATCTGTGGTTAAGAAAAAAACATTAGGGAAGCAAACGTTTAAGTGTTTTCACTTTTCCTTGTTTTAATGAAGAAAAATATTGTGAAAGTTTATAAACAGAAGAGTAGTTTGGGTAAACAATTTCTTTAATTTAATGGGAGGAATAAAGACGCAACTTCGTACATCACAAGATATTTCCTGCAAAAAAAAAAAGCAAATTGAAAATTCGAATTTTCACATGTCAGTATAATTTGATAGAGATAAACTATGTTAAAAGGAATACTGGATTTTGTTGCTGAATTAGTATTGCCATTGTCCACTGGATTCTTAACACCATTTTTCCCTTTACTTTCGTAGATTAAGGAATAGTATTTAAAACACATTTTTTTCTTCTTACAAAAATTATTAAACTGATTAAATTGCACTATTAAGACCTATCACCAGTCGATCCCCGTAATAACGAACCCTGAACGGACTGTATTCTTAGGATATCGCTATAACCGAGGATCCGCAAGTCCGAACTTGCTATGATTAAATTAGCTATTCAACTCACAAGGCTGCCACTGAGTTGTTATCCTAAAAAAGTCGTTTTAGTTGCCCCTTGAAAGAAAAATAGTCGCAAAATAAGGTCGTATTATTTTTTAAAAGTTAACAATGAAAGCTTACGGAGCCAGCTCCAGTTACACACTCCGACATGGCTTCATACCAATCTTATTTCAATGATAAGAATGCGAAAGTTCAATGAAAACATAACAATCGCTAATAACTTCTTTAAAATATCTCAAAACATAAAAGTTAAAAAGAAATTTTTTTTTTCCCTTTCAAGTACTAATCGGCCACTTTTCTGTCTTAAATGAAGAAACGTACTATCCCTTCTATTTTGTGCAGCAAAATATTTGTTAATTTTCACAGTATGATATAATGAATAACCCAATAGTCTGTTGAAAAACTCTCTATTGTCTACCAGTCTACCATATGTGAACTGCAGTTAAATACTTTTCTGTTTCACAGCATTGCTAACATACATTAGTTATTTTTATAAGGTACAACAGACTTGAAAATGAAAAAAAAAAAAAAAAACACACACACACACACAGACAAAACACTGTTACTAAATTCACAATCATTTATGAATATAAAGCAATCAAAAGCTTTTATTTGTATTTACACATTAAAGTTTTATTTGCTTTTACAATAAAATGAAAATAATGAATTCATTTGAATTTTGACGTCTTTAACTAAAATTATGTTTTTTTTTCCCCTTCTTCTACTCGGCGAGTTTCTTGTTTCTACAAATGAACTGGAGCGAAAATGGACAAGAAATTCACACCCGTCATATTATGACTGGTGGTTTTCTAGATTAGGTAGGGGAAACTAGGGAGGTTTGACCCATGATTTTTATGAAAAGGGTATTTAGGGAAAATTTTAGTCATATTACTGGTTGACCAGTTACACAACAGTATTTTGCTGGGACAAGCCTTTTCAGAATTGAGTGGTTTTCAAGATACTGCGCCTTAAAAGTAAAGCTTGAAAATTTTGGAATTTTTTAGATTTTTAACTTCCAGTTTTGAGGGAAATGAATTTTTTAAAGTATGCATGCTTTAGTAACTTTTCGAGCTATCTTTTGATGTACAGTAGTTTTATGCATCTTTAATCTAAGCTCTGTAGTAAATTACCGATGGGGGGAAGGCGCACAGACCCCATTTATTTGTGGGGGATTCGACACCCTCTTGACCCCCCCCCCCGTGACGTCCGGCCTTCTCCATAATTTTTGCAAGTCGGCGCCCCTGGGGGGGGAATTGGAGGGGTTCAGAAATTTTTTGAGTATTGTTTTCATTCAACTATATTACATTTTTCCGTAAATCAAACTTAGTTTTAAATGCTTATATTGGTTTTGAGCCCCTATACGGACCCAGAACGTATTGGCCTAAGGTCCCCGATTAAGATATCAGAGGTCGTAGACCAAGCACTTTTTCGAGGCACTTTTTTAGCCAAACATTACAATTATTGACAGTAAAACAGTTTTTGCCATTTAGGGGCCCTTAAATAGCAGGGCTCTAGGCCACGGCCTAGTTGGCTTATTCAGTAAACAGGATCTGACATTGAGTGGAGGAATAGCCCCCAACTTTTGACCTTTCAATTAAAAAAAGAAAGACATAGCTACTTTGTTTTAAGAGAAAACTTTTTTGGAGGGCATTTGCTAATATATTACCTACTAAGTTTCCTCACATTTTTTTTTTCAAAATAAATAAAAGATAGGGATCCTAAAACTAAATGATTTTCTTTTACTTCACCAAAGACAGCGTATTGTGTTTCTTTTTAAACTTCAATTTCGGAAACATTCTGGGAAAGAACCCTAAAAACCTCCTTCTTCCTCATAAAAATCTGACTAAAGTAGCTTAAAACTACTTGTTTTGGAACTTCGATTTCGAAAAATTCCTTAGCAAAGTTCCGAGCCTTAACCATACGCGAATTTATGATTTTAAAGCTGGATCATTCCACGTCAAATCGCCAAAATTAAATAGTCGGCCGTGCCGTCATGTCCCCGATTTTCTCTGTTGTTTTTTTACGAATAGATATTTATGGGACAAGCTCAAATTATTTTGTTTGGATTTCTTGAATGAAAATTACACTTTGGAGAATTTTTTTCAAAAATTCAATTTTTGATCATTTTTCGGAGTCACCGTTTTGGCATAAATTTAGAAAATCTCTCTAATTTCCTTATTTTTCAACCAATTAAGCTGAATATAGTATTAATTTCAAGCTAATACTTTTCTCTTTCAGTATGAACGACAGAAATTGTTCTGTGAATAGTTGGGTGTTGCCACTCTTTATCTAAAGTCACTTTTTATGCTTTTTCAATTGGTAGAATAAATAAGTCATATCTCCGGAGTACGTACTTTGATCTGCATTATTTTTTTTTTTTTTTTTTTTTTTTTTTTTTTTGTAGCATATTCAAATCATCCTCTTGCTATGTAGAAAAAAGTAAAAAGGTGTTTCTTGTTGTTTCAAAATAAAATAATAAAGTGTGTTTTGCAGAAAATACAAGTTTTCTATTGCTTTAAATCCCTTTTTAAGCTTAAAAAAGCTCAAAAATGTTTCGGAATAATTAATACTGGACTGTCAAAGGATAAAAATTGATTTGTATCAATAGTTAATAGCTAAAAAGTTGTTCAATTTGGAAAAGAATTGTGCAAAAAACTCAGTTTCAGAGTTTACAAAAAAAAAAAAAAAAACACCTTTGATTGAAATTTTGATTGTACTAAATATTAAAAATAATAATTTGAAGAATAGTGTAAAAAATACTTCTACTCGCATTATTTTGCTTTTTTTTCGACATCAAAAGATGAAAAAAAATTACTATTTAAAAGTTTTCATAGCTTAATCTTGTTTGAATTACGTTACACCTGACAATAATCTTCCACACTTAACAATACTCATGCAACGTAACTCTAGATTTCTCTGAAGATTATTTTTGCTGGTTAAAGTATATTGTAACGGATTCGGTGCGACTTCCACTTTCTTGAAATGACGACACAGTTCTTGATTAAAAACAAAGAATTTATTCACACTATGTACAGGAAATATCGTCAACAACTGCTAAATTATTCATCAGCAATTAAGCAATTATCACACAACACCGTAAACTCAACGTTTACACACGTATTTACTTCCAAATACGAAAACAACACAGCGAAATGCCTCGCAATAAACAGAGCTAATACACTCTCAGAACAAATTCTCAATCGAAACTCACTTTTTATCCATCGCTAACGGTTTATATACACACCGAAAAGAAATCTCTCAAATATTCCACACGCTTCTGGAAAATAGTAGACCGTTATCAAATTTTATCAATGAACAAAAAGGAAATAGGGGGTCGTATACTTTAGCCATATAAAAAGGGGTTGTATATTCATTACGGGAAACTATTTACAGGTTACGTTACTACAATAATTACTATTTACAGGATTTGTAACATTATTTAACTGCTAAAATTACTACAAGTCACGATGAAATGAAAAGTGACCTAACGTCGATGAAAACCATGATGGAGAATCAACTAAATGCCATGGGAGATAAAGTCGATGCTCTGGAAGAAAAATTTGATACTGTGGAAGAGCGCATCGCCAATATGGAAAATAAGTTGGAAGAAGAAGACAAGAAATTGACTTCATTTAAGGAAGAAATAATTAAGGACGTGGAAAGGAGATTGGCGACCGCGGAAAGCAGCTCTGTACAGTTTGGCGCTCCAACATCGGTTGCTCGACCGTCCATTAAACTTGCCACATTTGATGGGAAAATTTCGTGGCAGGTTTACAAAACTCAATTCATGATAGTGGCGGAAGCGAACGGATGGGACTCTGTTACCAAGGCCTGTCATCTTGCAGCATCCCTGAGAGGTGACGCAGCGGACATTCTCCAGACCCTTCCGGACAGCCAGCGCCTGAATTTCGCCGCCCTCACATCTGCGTTGGAGCTTCGCTTCGGCGAGAAGTGCCAGAAAGATTTCAGCCGACTCCAGTTGAAGTCCCGTTTCCAGAAAACCGGGGAAACCCTGCAAGAGCTAGCGGCGGATGTCGAGAGACTGTCGCATCTTGCTTTTTGCGACTGCCCTGTGGATGTTCGAGACAACCTGGCACTCAACTACTTCATCGACGGAGTTCGGAATACTGAGATCCAGAAGGCCCTCCGGATGGCGAATGTAAACGACTTGAAATCCGCTTTGATATATGCGATGAAATACGAGGCCGCCCAAGAAGCAACCCGTGTGGATCGCCATCTAATCCGGACTCAGGAAGCTGATGAGTCTGATTCCAGGTCGTCCCATCTCGCTGAACTTGAGAGACAACTTGGTGACTTGGCAAGACATCTGAACAGCATAACAGCCCAAAAGAAACAAGAGCAGAAGTGCTGGAAATGCGGTAGTGAAGGGCACCTGCGAAGGAGTTGTCCTGCTCGCCAAGCTACGCGAGGGAAAGAAATCACCTCTACCAGAGCTCTGCAGATTTCCTCTACTAGTAGTGGCAGTGATGGACTTTTCATTTACGCCCATGTAAATGGGAATCCTTGCAAACTGATTGTCGACACTGGAGTCAATGTGACAATCGTTAGGACAGATGTGGCTCGTGAATTTGGATTGAAACTGTTGTGGACATCGCCACGCGTAAGTCTCCAGACTGTGACAGGTGACAAAATTGAGATTGAGGGTAAAGTGGACTTGGAAATAGGGGGATCGTATACTTTAGCCATATGAAAAGGGGTTGTATATTCATTACGGGAAACTATTTACAGGTTACGTTACTACAATAATTACTATTTACAGGATTTGTAACAATATTTTAAAATCTCTTTGAAACTTATCGGTAGAAATTCTGATTTTCTCATCTTTTAATACAAAGGAAATAGTAAAAATTTTTTTAATTAAATGCAGTTCCTACAAGCATGTCTTTCATTTCACATTTTATAAGCGTCAAAACCTATGTGTCGATTCACTTTCAAAGCGAAAGAAGAATGATGCGTATTGCATGGGTGTTTTAAGAGTGGAAGATCAATGTCAGGTGTTATGTAATCCAAACAAGTTTATGCTATAAAAACTTTTAAATTGTAATTATTCTTTTTTTTTTATTTTTTAATGTCGAAATAAATGCAAAATAATGCCATTAGAAATATTTTTAACACTATTCTTCAAATTATTACTTTTAATATTTAATACACTTTCAATCAAAGGTGTTTTTTTTTTTTTTTTTTTTTTTTTTTTTTGTTACCTCTGAAACGGAGGTTTTGCACAATTCTTTTAAAAAGTGAAAAACTTTTTAGCAGTTAACTATTGATACAAATCAATTTTTATCTTTTGGCAGTCCATTATTAATTATTCTAAAAAGTTTTTGTGCTTTTTTAAGCTTTGAAGGGATTTAAAGCAATAGAAAACTTGTATTTTCTGCAAAACACACATTAATTTTTTTATTTCGAAACAACAAAAAACACCCTTCTATTTTTTTTCCACAGTGCTTGACAATTGCTAAGGAACAATTACGTTTTTTGGAATAGTTAAGAATGGATAAAGATTAAAGAAACAGAACAAAATATATAGTTAGTAGGGAGGATGTGCCTTTATTATAAGTACAAAATAATACAGATATTACTGCATCAATGAAGTGAAAACTTAAAAATTAAAAAATAATCCTACTTATATGATTTTCATACAACCACAAAAAATGGTCTAGGTCAGAATGATGGAGACATGAGTACCTTAATATGATGTATGATTACCAGGGACACTGATGCACAATTCACATCTGTTTTCCATACTCCCCATTAATTACTGAGGAGTGCTTAGGGGATGTTTTCTCACTCCTCTCTCAATGCGGATTTGAGTTCTTGTACTATTCTGGGAGGGACGGTTCTTCGCGCAACACGTCTGCCAAGAGTCTCCCAGGCAAGTTCAATTGGATTTAAGTCGGAAAGTAAGCAGCCCTTTGCATACGGAGAATGTTTTCACTTTTTCATGTGTCTGACACTTCAATGCTCCAGTGTGGCCGTGTATAGTCGCCCGTAAAGAGAAAGTCTGGACCTGCAGCCCCCCTAAAAAGACGAACATGGTCAAGCATAACATATCTGCAATACATTTGCGACGTATCGCTTTCTTATTCAAAAATGTGAAGCGGTGTTCTGCCATTGTGCATGATGCCTGCCCACACCATGACGCCAGGGCCGTACCGATCACGTTCGCAAACAAATTTTTGTGCATAACGTGTTCCACGCTCTCTCCACAGTAGTTGGTGACCAGAATCACTTGTCACACTGAAACGAGATTCGTCAGAGAACATCACTCTAGACCAATTTTGATGATCCCACCAACATGTTCCTTACACCAGCGTAATATCTCTCGACGATGGCGGGTTGAACTTGGATGCAACGTTCGGGCTTTCTTGCATACAAACAGACATTATTTATTCGCCGTGAGATGGTTCTTGCAGAAACATGCGTACCGGTAGAGGTTGTTAGATTTGCAGCTTTCTGTCCAAGAGTGAAATTTCTGTTCCTTTTTGCCACGAGGGTTACATAGCGATCCTCTGAAGGTGTAGTGTTTCCTACCACGACCCCCGGCATGGTTTTGCGAAAGATTTCCACCTTCAGCGGCCATCTTTAATCGGGAGAAGGCACTTTTTTATACACCCATTGCAGCTGTCACAGTGGTGACACTTAGACCTGCTTCCAGTCGCCCAACCGCTCGTCCACGATCATAGATACACAAATGATAACTTGCTGACATTTTACTCTTAAGTATTTCAAGAATCAAAGAGAATTTCAGAGAAATACCTTCTTTAACATCCAGCACTATTTTTGTTAAAAACCAAACAGCGTGAATTTTCGTACGAATCTTGAGCGTGTATGCACTGTCTTTTATACAGATAACGAGTCTTGGTTGGTCTTGGTCTACCACGCCATCTGAACTTGAATTTATTTCCATTGGCCAGGTGGTTGAGGTACAAATTTGCATAAATCACTTGTTCCTTAGCAATTGTCAAGCAGTGTACATAACAAGAGATTGATGCTATAAAAAATGTGATGCAGATCATATTAGGCACAGAATAATTTCTGTCGTTCACACTGAAAGAGAAAAGTATTAGCTTGAAAGTGATACTAAATTTAGCTTAATTGGTTGAAAAATAAAGAAATTAAAGATATTTTCTAAATTCATGCCAAAACTGTAACTCCGAAAAATGATCAAAAATTAAATTTTTGAAAAAATTCTCCAAAGTAATTTTTATTCAAAAAATCTAAAATAAATAATTTGAGCTCATTTCATAGATTTTTCGTAAAAAAATAATGAACAAAATCGGCGGTATGACGGCATATGGCATTAGGCGATTTGACGTGAAATGATCCAGCTTTGATTTTCAAAAAATGCCGGGAGAATCCGGGAACCCCATCCTTTCTCATCAGGACATCAGGCAGGACCAGATTTGGAAATATGGAGGCCCCGGGGCAACGAAGGAGTGTAGGCCCCTAATCAGGGTTCGGAAAGATCATCATATTTTCGAAAATATCCGATGTTTTGATATATATCCGAATATTTTGATACATACGCATATATATCCGATATTTTCGACCAGTGAAAGTTAGGATATTTTGTAAAATTTTTATTGTGGGGGTCCCTTTGTTGTGGAGGCCCCGGGGCAGTAGCCTCGCCTGCCCTCCCCTAAATCCGACCATAACATCAGGTGGTCTACAATTGTGTTTCAGGAGTTAAATTTTGAAAAATTTCCGGGAGAAAGCTTCCGATCCCTCGTTCCTTTACCAAAAAGCATATTAAGTTGCATTTTGGGTTTTTGGGAACTTCAATGTAATATTTGTTTATCCCTGAACAACTTTTTCTTATATAATATCCGAAAAACGCATTTGTGGACCACTTTCGATAAAGTTAGGGGAAGGGTATAGAGGGTTTGAAACTTCGCCCCTTTATTTTTCGAAATTGAAGCTCAAAAAAGGCAATTTAAGAATTACAATTCGAAAAACTCCGAAAATTCGAAAAACTCCGGGGGAGAGTAATAAACCTCATCCTTTCTCCTAACATCATCAAAGGTGGCATGTATTTTCAGAAGTTCAGTTAATTAAAAGTTATGGGGATAACTCCTGAACTCGGTTGTTTTAACAGCATCGAGTGTCTTCTAAAATTTCCGACTTCCAATAGCAAAATATTTGTGGAAGAGCGTTACTGACCCCTTCAACTACGTTACAAAAAAAGGCTTGCAATCGCGTTTTAAAACTTCAATTGTGCAAAACATACGACCAAGGGCACTGAACCTTATTTCTTCCCAACATAGAGGAAATTACGTTTTTTAAACTAGAATTTCAGAAGAATCTTAGAAACTCCTCCCGAACCCCTATTCCAGTACAAATATTATATTTACAATTAAAGTCATTTTGCTAATTCGTTTTCTCCTCGTTGTGACAGTTTTGGCCAGTTTTAACCAGTGGCATGGTCAAAATCAGTTTCGTCAAACCAAAACCGCAACCATGGTTTAAAAGTACTTACAAATGTGAAACAAGTTAGATATTATATAAATAAGTGTTGATAACACACTGTAATATTTTATATGGTACAACAGGCTTTTTAATCACCCAATAAAAAAATATATATACCGGGTGGTTATAAAATAAGTATTACTATTTGAAGCAGTCTGTAGTTTGAAAAAATCATCCGATTGCAACTAAAATTGGAACACTAATCTTGAAGCGGGAAGAAGGATGGTGCAATGAAAATATTTAGTTGCTACAATCCCCTATAAGTGGCGCTGCAGCCTTTAGAAGGCGTGTTAGTGCAAAAGGTAAGTTCTCAATGCATAGTATATTATCAAGAATAAAACAAAATGTATGCTCATGCACAATTATTAAAAAAGGAGGGGGGAGACACGCGAATCATGAACATGCGAATGCAAAAGAGGAATTCTACGGCAGCAGAAGCATCAATTGTTAAACAAAACCAGGGTGCCGAGAGTCAAGGCGAGCCCCCTCCCTCATAAAACTTACACTACCTTTCCAAACAGGCCCTCCCATTTCCCAAGGGCCGAACCTCTAGTTTCCCCGACTAGAATGACATGGCTTCTAGTAGGCCTTGCACAAAATCCCTACAAAGCTCCAAAGACTAAAAGCAATTGTTTTCGCGATTACAACGGGTTTGCAAAAATTTAAGTCTCAAGAAAAAATTTTCGTGGCAGATTCTTCAACTTTTGGTTCTGTTCATGTAAAATTTGCGAAATACCTGATATCTTCATTTTGCGAAAATCACCGCTCGCAAAAATAAGTGCTTTTACAGTATGTTAAATCCATTGAGAAGGAATAGATGGAGAGAGTGCAACCCTACTATCCTAATAAGGCAACAGTAACATGTGACCTGGGGAGCAATTTCGAGTTGACCGTAACCGCTGAAGAAGTTTTCATTAGCTGAAGCCATGCATAACAAACAACCTTTAACTGTAGAAGGGAAAAATTAGATTTATAGTAATAGTGCAGTATTCTAGCATTGTAAATTGTGAGGAAAAAGCCACACCAGGAGGTCCAGTAAGTTTTCCCTAGCATGTACGAATGTTTTTTACTTCTAAATAAAGAAAAAAAAAATATTTATATGCATTCAACAAGTACATCTTCCACAGTTGCCTCTAATTTTTAAATTTTTGTACTTATTTTACCTATAAAAGTTATAAAACATTGTATATCTTGATTGTAAATAACATTTTAGTTCCATAAAAATTCTTTTTACTTAAATAGTAATTATTTTAACGGCTCTTAAGCATTTTGTGTACATTTGACTGTTGGTGAGTGTCTTCTTGCCAAGCTCCTGTGAACAGCAGATGCACAAGAATTAAGAATAAAGATTTGCTATTTTCATGCTTCAATTTAAACACTAGTATGCCTGCGTATGAAATCATTTCAAAACATTGATTTGAACAATATGTATGAATCCATGTATTTTCAGTCAATAACAGAACACTTTAAACTATTTGTACATGCCCGTCATTTCAGGGAATAAACATCAAAATACATGAAAAATGCAATTACATTATATTTTAAAATCCGGAAAGAAGTGGGGAGAGGGAGTTTGAATGATAGGCCTGTATTTGTATCCGTTATTTATTTATTTATTTATTATTATGCGGTAAAGGAGTTGAAGCCAGAGTTGCTTTGATTTGTAGCCCCGACTTCATAATAAGCGCCGTCTGAAAAATATTTAATGCCAAAAGAGCGATTGTGTGTCAAAACGCGACAACTTCCCAGCCAAACAAGTTTGTCACCTGAACTGGGAAACATTGGGTCCCAAGCTCATTTCACTGAGACATTTGCTATGGATCCCTCCATTAGTGTTCCTTCTCAATGGTTAAATTCTTGTTTCACCCCTTGAACTTTATGAAGTCTCATAATTAATAGTTTTTAATTGATATCTCCACCAATTATTATCGGAGGATTATGTTAAATGGCCAAACATAAAGAAGGGAAAATTAGGAATCTATCGATGTCTGGTTCGATGGTCACTTCACTGGTGTTCCGTAAAAGTAAGAATATAGATACATATATACATATGCTCAGTTTTTAATTATATAAGATTTTAGATGATCGTCAAGAAATTGAACAATTATTATAGCAGAAACAAATAAATAAGCATAATGTTATTCTATTTTTTATGTTTGGGTCATAAGCAAATTTTATGGGTGACATTTTTAACTAAAGAATGTTTTGTTGCAAAAAAATCTGTCTTAAAAGCGCATTTTAGCAAACTGCACTTCTTCAGCAGTTTCTTCTTTTCTGATGAATTTTTAAAGCTTAAATGAACTTCTGGCTCACACTGTGTATAAAATGGCATGCTGTGTAAAAGAAATGAAACATTCATCATTATCATTAGACTACTGTGATTAAAAAGTATCTATTTTGAACAATGTTAAATGAAAAAGATCTATACATATATGACACATGCTGCTTCATAAAACTTCATTTATTAACATGCTCAAATCCCATTCTCAAATGTATATCCCATTAAAAATTGGAGAAAAATAACAAAAGTTGAACATGATAAAGTATCAACCTTTTATATGTGTAATTATTACATTGGTAGCAAATGTAAATAGCTTTCGGTAAAAAGACACAATTAAACCTGCAGAAATGTAGCTACGAAACTAAATTCTCAGTAAACAAACAAAATTAATGCTAAACCTTATTCATAAAACTTGCAATCAAAAGTCAAAAAGGTAAAAAATTAAAATTGTTATTTAAGCCACATAAAATTTAATCATGATATCAGCATAAAACATTTTATAATCATAAGTTTGTTTCATTAAGTCACATGAACAAAAATGAAAGGCACAACATAGTTGATTCTCAAATGAAAACATCAGTGTAATTGTATTTTAAACAAACAATCGCATATGACGCATACACAATAGCTGCGTTCACATGAGATTTTTGTACCTCCCAATGCTGCGCTCCAGCTTCGGAAAAAAAACCAGTTGGAAAATTCACCGTTCACATGTGGAAAAAGATTGTAGGGTTGTACCAGAGAAAAGTTTTACCCAGCATGCTTATCAGCTATACCCAGCAAGTAAATAAACTCGTTTCACTTATTGCATACTAGGTAAAAACCCCACATTTACGCCACTTGAAAGCAAGAGGAAAAAAGATCCACATTACCAGGGAAATAACCGGCATGCGGTTTGAAGCAGGTTTTTCTCGGGGAAGAAAAGCTCCATGTGACGAAAGCTATGGAAAAAGGGAAACAAATACAATTATTTTATGAGAGGGGAAAAAAGAGCTTTCATATTCTCTCTTTGGGGGAAAAAGTCTCAAATAACCAAAAAGTTTGCACAATAAATGCATAGAAATAAAATTGAAAAAAATTCAATGTATTAAAAATTTAACGCTAAAAATTAAAAAAATAAGTATTAATGCATTATGTAAAAATCACTCTGCATTTAATCAATAATTAAAGTTTTTTACAAAATGAAACATTTTTCAAGTCAACAAATGGCATGATACATTGCATTAGCCAGAACAATTTTTATTTACAATGAATTTTTACTATTTACAATAAATGACCTCAAAGCTTTTCTTATAAACACATGTAAGTAATGAAATAATTCAATTTTACAAAAATTTATTGTCTCTAAGTACTATCCTGAATATACAAATATTAATTTTACAAAGAATAGTTTCAATACAATCATTCACTTAAAAAAATATATACTGTACAAAATATGCAATTAGAAGCCTGCACGATTTTTACGTTCGCAGTTGGGCTAATTGCTTTTCCAATTCTTCATCAGTAATAACATCTTTTCCTTTACTGCTTTCTCCAAGTTCACCTCTATGAGCTGATGGGGCTGCAATCATCTAAAATTGTTTTTAAAAAAAATAATTAAATGTTCAACTTTATCTTATTTCTAAATGATATTAGTTAGATATTGTACACAAAAGCTAAAAAAAAGTACGTGTTCTCTGTATCGTACATAGAAACAAAACATTCTGGCTAATTAAGACAGTAAAAATGGCTTTTAAAGAAAAAAAAACTTATAAATGTTCCGTGAGGGGGTGGACTGCCTTTAGCACAATGGTGCTACTTGTGGCCGAGGAAGCACACAAGTTAGTGTCATTGAGTAAATGGAGAAGATAACTTTCTATAGCTTATTGTAGAACTATTTCTATACTTATTGTAGAACTATTTCTATAGCTTATTGTAGAACTATTAATAAGTGTAGCTAAAAAATCAATCTTTCAACACTTCACACACAGTGAGTTGTTTGAGACATCAAATATAATAGCTTATGAACAGTGTGCCCGATACATTTGATCAAAATCAGGATAATTTCTATTGCATCAAAAAACCTACAAAACATAATAATAGTGTTATCAATGACAAAACTTCTCTTGCCATTTATTCTTCTAAAGCTATTTTCTTTGCTTGAATATTAAATTTGCAGTTTTTCTGCAGAAATTGCAAGCTTTTAGCTCAATAAAACAACTAAGTAATAGTTACTAGTTATGCTTAATTGCACTGTGAGAATTTTTTATGTATTTATGTTTTGCGAGTTTCCAATTTTCAGATATGAGGCAGTGAGAAGCAAAGGGACGTAAGTGGACAATTTCAAGTTTTGAGTAAAACGTGTTTAAAGATAAGGTAGGCTAGGTAGGCTTTCATTAAAAAGTTTTTCTAAATAATGTTGTATAACAGAACCTATCAGGGCTACTAGTAATATCTCTTGCCCAAAGACAGAGGAGAGGTTTGCCTTATATTTGTACTGGTTATCTCCAAATTTTAAATTTTGCCACTTTGCTTCACACAGTCTCATATGTAAGGGAAAATGCAAGATCTATCGCTTAAATGTTTAGTACCATCAGTGTGATTCAGCTCCTATATTCGATTTAAGGGGCATATACTACTCAATTGCATTAGATTCAATCGATTTCTATTTAGCAGTAGCATAGCAAGAAATTTACTTCTAGGTGAGGTTTACCTCTAGGTGAGGTGATTGTATTCAATTCCATTGAATTATGTTACAGTTGAATATACACCTTAATCTTATGTTTAAAAAAAAAAGGTCAAAACATTTTTCTGTGTTTTGTTTTATTAGAAATTAAGGATAATAAGACCAATAACATAAAAAATTGATTGGGGAAAAGATAGAAAGGGAGAGTTGGGAGGAATGGGACAATGCTGCATTTATTCTGAAAAAAAAACATGAAAAAGCTTTTCCAGCTTGTTCAGTAAATGTAACAGCGAGAGTCTAAAGCTGCAACAACCACTGGACAATCTGGAAATAATTTTTCCTATTTTATTTTGGTATGAATGCAGCATTATTCTACTTCTTATGATTCTCCTTTATAGGAAAAAGACCGATTATTTCCAAGTCAACAAGGGATTAATAAGGTTATACAAAGTGTTTCTAACAGATATTGAATGGCAATTTTCCACGCATAATAACCAATGATGATTAGTTAAAGATGAGCACATTTGAGAAAACTAACGAATTTAAATACCTTTGAAAAAACCACAATAGAATGAAGCCATGACAGTCGAAGCCCTAAGTAGCAAGGGACAACTGTATTTGAAATCATTTTTTACGCAATTTTGATTATTTAAAGTTTTAACCTAGTTATTAACAGACGTTAGTTCTAATGTTTGTAGAGAAAATTGTTTCACGAAACCTGTTCATTTTTTCTGACATCTGGCGGATGAGAACTTAATATTTGAAGTAAAATTCTAAACTAATTTTTAAACGTCTACGGAATCTATAAAAACACTGAATTAAAATTTTACTTTTGCAGATTTTAATTAGTTCCTGGTCTAGAATCATAAGCTTTTCAAAGAAACAAAACTGAAATTCATTGTTTGGGTTAGTAAAAATTACTTTCTGAAATACATTTATCTGGGGAAAATATATTTGAAGCAAAAATTAAGCCCATTAAAAGGCTGTAATATTTAACATGTATAGACAAACAGAATCCATACCTTTCCTGAAATTTCAATGCCGATTTCATCTAGAACTTGGTTCACAATAGCATCTTGTTCTTCTTCATCACCTGATTCATCTAAAACTGCATTTAAGCTTTCATCGACTGTAATATAAAAGAAAAAAGTTCATTAATGCACTCAAATTCAAGTTTACTGTAACATAAGTTTCCTTTTGTTCTTTTGCATTATCTATCTTAATAGGATTAGGGTAACAGCACCAGTAACTAATAAGGGTCCAGTAACAGACAGTCGTAAGTTTGCATTTAAATAATAAGAATTTTAGGTGGGTAATACTGATATTGCTGCGACCCATGAATATGGTGCACCATCTAGTGTTATCAGAGTGAATTTTATGAGCCAGTTGGCATTAACAAGGCAGGGGTAAAAAGTTGTGAAGAGCCACCAAGAGGTCTGCCGGTGTTTCATGTTCATTTGAATTTAATAAGGTTTTAAATTGAAAATAAAGATCTTTTGGACATTTTGAAAATAAAAGGGGAATTCTGTCCTTTACTCATCCGTTCATCATCCTATGCCTTACTGGGCCTACCTTATCGTCAGAATTGTAGGTGTCTGTTACTGAGGGTCGGATCTTTATTCGAAATTGAGCAAATGAAAATAGAATTAACTAATTCAGTGGATCCGGAAGCACCCACACGTTAGATGAGATGCAGTTGCATGAGAAAAAAATAGTTTAAAAAGTCTAAATACATTAAAAGGCTCAGAAAGTTGAGCTAACCTGAGAACGATGTCTTAAGCATGTCTGTTACTGGCGCCGTTATACTATGTATTTTACAAAAATATTTTTTAATATGGCCAGGAAAGTAATAGGTTTAATTATAGGCAGCACAGAGTATCTTATATCCTTAATTCCTTTCTTTTTAGCATGAAGCCTTAGAATTGCCATGTAGCACTTGGGATCGATCTCAAGCACAGAGTGCATGATGTTGCGGCAAATTCTTTAGAAACAAACTTGCATGTATTTACATTAGCTTTTACTCATGGCTTAGCTCACATTAAGGTAGATTTTGTCAATCAACTCAGGTGTACGGTCAAAACAGATACTATCTGTATATAGTTTAAAATGAAGTCTCCAAAAAGCATCTGTGTGTTGGAACGTGCAAAACTTGAGAACTATTCGTCCAATTTCGCTGAATTTTTCAGTTTACTTCTTTAAGTTCGAAAAAGGTTTGCAGACCGGTTCGAAAAAAATTCGACGAGTGGTTCTTTTTTATTCCAATCTAGGCCCAATTTTCACATAAATTCCCGAACATTGAGTTTAAAAATTACTTGCATACATTAATATTACATATCGTTGGAAAGGGTAGAATTTTCTGCATTCATCGCAATTTGTTTCAATGCTCTACTTTAATTATGGCAGCAGTTATTTGCATTTTTAGCTTGAATTTTTTTATGCTTAGCTGAAATTTAGGCACTTCTTTCTGCATTAAACATATTAATAAAAAATTAAGGAATTGTCCCACAGTGTTCTTTTTGACACCATTGGAAAAAGTGACATATTTTACTCACGATCTATCTCAACCCATAGTCGAAAAAAAACTAAGCTTTTACCTTCAAAGGAAAAAAATTTACAAGACTTTTTGAATGAAGTTCGAAAACTCTCATCTCCATTCAAGTTGTTAGCCATTTTATTTTTGTGTTTCCTTGGTTATGCTTTTTAAATCCATCTTTCTCATTTTAATTTCTTAAAAGTATTTCAATATAGTCAGTGTTTGGAAGGGAAATTTTGCATGATGTTTGTTTTTTTATTTATTTAAGCCTGATTGTTCAATATATGTCACTTGACACAATTTTTATTTTCAAGGTAGACTGGGCAAAGCCGGGCCATGCAACTAGTTAATATAAAACCAACGAACTTTAAACCAGCAGTCGGCAACCAACATCAACTGAAGATCTACTATCAAAGTTCGGTGAATACGAAGATTGACTTGGGTAGGGGGTAAACGGTCATGTTGCATTCGCGGTTAAGTTAAGATTACGCTGACTTCACATTATAGGCAAAATCTTATCAAAATAGGTTTTACTACTTATTAAATAGTAGCATCAAGTTAATGAAAAATATTATGTGAACACTGTTAACTCACACAGAAATATTTTCACCCATAAGTATATTGCTTGTTTTAAAAGTTATAAAATAGTAATCAAAAAAATTTTCCCTGAACATAAAAAGTTTGAAAATCTTTCAAATAGTTTGGACATTAAACCTAATTTTGTTTCAGAAAATGGTACTCCGATAGGAAAAAAAAAAATTGCCACAATCGACTGAAAATAGGCTCGAGATCGACTGTTTGATCACAATCGACGGGATGCCGACCGCTGCTTTAAATCAATCAGGAATAGGTGTAGGAGTAGAAAAGAAGTTTGCACAGCTCATTCCAAAGAATTCATTTTGGAAGGAGGTCAACAGATCTTAAGTAAAAACTTAAAAGCCTCAATCCCAACCTTGCACTGAGCAGGCAAACCTAGATTGTTGTATTTATTCCAGGAGGAGAAATTAGCAGAGTTCATGCAGGTGACCTTTTAAAAATTACTTTTCACTTACTTAAACATACTTATAATTTTCCTGGAGTCAATTAAAGCCCTTTGAGCTTTGGAGCAGAGAAAATCTTCCAATCTGAATGGATGTTATGCCAGCCATTCTTGGCCCTTATACAAACTCTTATACAATGACTTTATACAAGGGCCTCTGACAGCAAATTGGCATTAAGCTGTAAGTTACTGCCCTGAAGCCAGGCCTAAGGCAGAACTAATGCAACATAAGGACACCCCGGTTATGACATCAAGAGAATGCAGTTCCCTCTTTGTTATGGACTCATCAGTCTGGAATATACAATCATCAAGTTGGAGGCGGAGGTTCTCTCACTGAAGCTGAGTTACCAACAAGCAGGCAGTCAAAATGAATTTAGCACACCAGTAAGAGTTTATCTGACGTTTATCGACTATTCTAGAAGAATGAGTCCATAACAAGGACGAAACTGCAGTCTGTCTCTGGATGTCATGACTGGGCTGTTGGTATACTGCATTTAAAAAAACTCACAGTTCATCAATTTTTCATTTTTACTTAGAAGATGGACTCTGTAATACTTATAAAAAGATGAACTATAAAAATAAACCAATTTACATAATTTGTTTAACTAACTAGCCTTTACAAAAATTTCATTTTGTCAAACAATCATTTATAATAACCCAATCAACTGTCCAAATTTAATGAACCTCAGAGCAGCATTTCTTCTACTACAAAACTTTGTCAACAAATTGGGAAAGACAAAAAAAGAGAGGGGCTTATCACTTGCATCTGCATCTGTATGTAGCATTCAAATTGCTTACAAGCATAGCTTTTTTTTCCTGGTAAATTGAAATTTAATGGTTTTAATAATAGGGGAAGCTGTTGGACCCACGGATGGTTGTACCTATGAACCTTGGTTGGGAAATTCCTGGTATTATTGAGAGAGATCCTAATCGGGGTTCAACGTGTGTGTCACTGCCCTCTCCAATACCCCGGGAAGTTTCAACGCCATCAGACGAACATTTAAGATTCTATCACATTTTTTTGGTTTTAGTAGGCTCTAGGTAAAAAAAAGAAAAAAAAACATGAGCAATTTTATTTTTTTTTCTTCCGTCGTGGATTGTATTATTTATTTTTGTTGTAGGTATCATGATTCCCTGTATTTTGAAGGTTTTGTTTCTGATTTTTAATGTCGTAAAACTGTGGTCCTGTAGATATGACTGGCTTGCAAAACCAAAATGGTGCACCTTTGTACCCAAGGACACATAGCTATATGTACCCATGGACAGCAATTTTTAGTTTACTTGGATCACACGTCAGTCTTCTTACAATGTGAAGTTCCTCAAAATGGTGCCTTGTCATCAACGTCCAAAATTTGCTTTCAACAATGATAATGAATTTGAAGTAGGGTTTGAAAATATAGTGTTGAAGTAACCTCCACCAGTTGTAGGATCGACAGACCGTCAATCCCACCTGTTTTCATTTGAAGTCGACTTTTCTAGATTTTTGTTGGTTTAATATAAACTGCGTTTTTTTTTGTAATGGGTTGATTTTGATTACAGGTTTCAATTTGCATATAAATTGAGGTTATTATGTAGGTACATAGAGAGCCATAATTTTATGAATGTAGTTATTTTTTTGTTTAAAAACATATTAATTATTCATAACATCATTAACTCACTTAAGAGTAATAACTTTTTTTAAAGAGTTCACTGTAGTTAAAAATTAAGGAATTAAAAAAAAAAAAAAAAAACAGGAAAAACCTTCGATTAATTTTCAAAGTTTAATTTCTGTTGGATATGTTATTTAATGTTATTTTCAATGGATGTTTGAAGTATTTCAATGTAAAATGGCTTAGGAAAATTCATTGAGTATAATAGTTCCTCAGACCTATTTATGCATTATTTTTTGTATATCCATGGGTACAAAGGCACCTGTCCGCGGAGTGAACGGGGTGTTGTACACAAGGACAAAAAAGATGGTTTTTAAGAAAAAATTTTTGAAGTTGAAAGCTTTGAGAATTTCACCTGACAAAAATTGCCAAATTAGATGATAAGTTGTAGATTCTGTCAGAAAACTTTTCCGATCGATTATCCATTCCCAGAGACCAGTAAAAAATTGAAAAGTAAATTTTGTCCATGGGTACAGCAGCTTCCCCCATTGATAACATAACTTCTAGTTGAATATTACAATTAGTTACTCAAAACAATTTACCAATTTCTTCAGCCATTCCCATTTTCATTGTCTCTTTCTCAAACTCCTGCATTGTTTTCATAATTCCTTGTGGATTCAGTTCTTTATTGACGGCTCCCATTGTCTAAATAAAATAGTAGATTTACACATAAAATGCATTAAAAGTAAATCATTATTTAAACAACACTATCATGTAAAGAATTATTATTTTTTAAATATGTGTTGAGAATTGAAGTGAATTGGTGAAAAAGTGAAATGAATGAAAAATTGTTAGAACAGAGTGCAATATGAAGTTGAAGAAAAGATAGTGAGTTTATTTTTGTCTTGGTAGTTTTGAGTTGTGCCTGCCTTAATAAATGTCTTTTTGTGAAGAAATGGCCATCTGATTATGTCTAGCACCAAGCATTGGGTAGATGCAGTCATGCTGAAGGGTATGCTATTTTATTTTATGATTTAAATAAACATAATTGACACCCATATAGAGCAACTGTGTTCAGAATTTAAGATACAAAGAGAGATTAACTGCATTGAAAACACAAATGAAAAGGCTGAGAATGACTATTACTTACAGTAAGAAAAAGATTGAAGTTGAAACCATGAAGAAAATTAAGGATTCAAATGAAATTTCGTTTTTTAAATTGCAGATCTTCACTACATTTAAGTGATTAGACGATTGTCAAAATACTGTATCTTGAGCTATTGTTATAAAGGGAAAAAATGCCACTGAGATGTACTACTCAGATTTTGAAAAAGCAGAAAATTATTGTGATAAGTTACATTAAAATGAGTTCTCAACTTGATATGTGATTGGAAACTGTTCAGAGAAACAAAAATATTAGAAAATACAAAGTTAAATTCAGAACCGTAGAATTTAAGAAGTTCAAAGACACACAACTAAAGAATTTTTAAAGTTTTGAAGCCATCTTAAGAAAATGCATAAGAATAAAAATATTGATGATGAAATTAAAATATTGTAACGGATCTGGCGCAACTCCCAACTTTCTTGAAAGGACGACACAGTTCTTGGTAAAAACACAGGAGCTTTATTTACATTATGTACAGAAGAAATCATTAACAACTGCTAAATTAATCATCTGCAATTAAACAAATATCACTCAACACTGTAAACTCAACGGTTACACACGTATTTACTTCCAAATACGAAAACAACACAGCGAAATGCCTCGCAATAAACAGAGCTAATACACTCTCAGAACAAATTCACAATCGAAACTCAACTTTTTATCACGCGGGACGCTTTTATAAACATCGAAAGAAATCTCTCAAATATTCCACAAGATTCCAAACGCTTCTCAAAAATAGTAGACCGTCATCAAATTTTATCAATGAACAAAAAAATAGGGGGATTGTATACTTCAGCCGAATGTATAGGGGATGTATATTCATTACGGGAAACTATTTACAGGTTACGTTACTACAATAATTACTATTTACAGAATTTGTAACATTGCCCCCTTTCTAAGGACTGCACGTCCCGGGCAGTACAATCCCCAGAAAGGGTTCCAAACTTCTATCACAAGTTTTCAAATATACACATTAATTAATAACTAACAGATACAGAAAACACAATAATAACAAGAAATATTACTAAACATTAAAAGCAAAAATTATCTACAACTTTTATGTTATCAACTATGGTTGTTTACGTAACACTCATGAACTATGGCCATAGTATGGGGCTTACCGATCATAATGTACAACCCTAGGTTTTGCATTAGGTGATTTTTGGATCCTCACTACGACGTCATTCAGTCGGTTAAGGACTTTGTAGGGTCCATCCCAATGCGACTGCAATTTGGGTGAAAGACCTTTCCGTCGGATGGGATTCCATAACCAAACCTTGTCGCCTTCGTTGAATTCATGTCCAGTAGACCTTGTGTCGTATCGGGTCTTCATCTTCTCCGCCGCGATGTTGATTCGCTCTCGTGCGAAGTTATGAATGTCTTCCAACCGGGCCTGGAGATCCTGGATGTACTCCTCAGGCGATGCAGGCACATCCGGAGGACAACTGAAGACGAGATCACAAGGTAGCTGAAGCTCTCGTCCGAAGAGCATCTGAGATGGGGCATAACCGGTAGTCTCGTGGACAGCACTGCGGTAGGCCAACAGGAACAAAGGTAGCTTCTTGTTCTCTTCTCCACCATGCCGTCCGATTGTGTGTGTAGTGGTGTTGTCCTAGTTTTCTCAATTCCGAGAATTTGACATAGGCCCTTAAACACAGCAGAGATGAAGTTCCTCCCTTGATCAGAATGGATCTGCAAAGGTGTTCCATATCTCGAGATCCAATGCTGGACTAGAGTCTCTGCTACGGTGGTAGCTTCTTGATCTGGAATGGGATACGCTTCGGGCCATTTGGTGAAATAGTCGATGGAAACAAGAATGTATTTGTTCCCATCAGCAGTTCTTGGTAGAGGACCCAGGATGTCGATCCCAATTCGTTCGAAAGGAGCTCCAACGTTGTACAGATGTAGCTTCCCTCTGCTTCTTCTCTTCGGTCCTTTACGAACAGCACAGGCGTCACAAGAATGGCACCACTTCTCCACGTCATGTTTCGCCTTGCTCCAGAAGAAGCGCTCCCGAACTTTATTGAGGGTTTTCAAGACACCAAAATGTCCTCCAGTCGCATTACTATGTATTTCTTTCAGAACATCTGAAATCCTTGATCGGGGAAGTAGTAACTGCCACCTAGATGTTTTGCCGTCATCAGATTCCCATTTTCGGTACAGTACGCCGTTCCGTAAATGGAGTGAGTTCCATAAAGCCCAGTATCTTTTTGTTGCAGGGCTGAAGATGGAAACATCCTGCCAGCTAGGGCGCCGACTTTCACTTTCCATGAACTCCAAAATTGGTTTTATGTCGTGGTCTTCAAGTTGATCTTTTTGAACTTGGTCGTCACTCCATGGATCAGGTTCTGATGATGTTGAAGTCACTGTCACCTGATAAGCAGTAGGGCTAGTCGTTCCATACTGTTTCTTGATTCGGGAACAATAATTGCAGTTCTCAGGACAGGGTCTCCTTGATAAAGCGTCTGCATTACCGTGAGACAACCCTTTTCGGTACTTGATCTCCATGTCATATTCCTGGAGCCGCTGTATCCACCTGGCTATCTGGCCTTCTGGATTCTTGAAGTTCAAAAGTCAAGTTAACGAGGCATGATCTGTCCGAAGCAGAAATTTTCGGCTGTAGAGGTAATGATGGAAGTGTTCTACAGCTTTCACTATGGCCAGTAAATCCTTTCTGGTGACGCAGTAATTTCGCTCTGACTTTGATAAGCATTTGCTCCAGTAAGCGATGACATGTTCATTGCCGTCAATTTCTTGGGATAAAACAGCTCCGATGCCCTCCTTGCTCGCACCAGTGTCCAGGATGAAGGATTTTTCAGGCTGAGGATAGGCGAGGATAGGCGTTGATGTTAAAGCCTCCTTCAGTCGTAGAAATGCATCTTCGCATTCTTTGGACCAATCAAACTTTTGCTTGCTCTCCGTCAGCTTATGCAAAGGTCGTGCAATGTTGGAAAAACCCTTTACAAACTTCCTGTAGTACGTGCAGAGCCCCAGGAAACTTCGCAGCTGATGGATGTTTTCGGGACGACTCCAACTCTTGACCGCAGATACCTTTTCTGGATCAGTTTGTACACCTTCAGAAGAGATGATGTGACCAAGGTAGTTCACTTCCCGGCGGAACAAATTACATTTGGACGGGCTTGACTTCAGATTGGCTTCCTTAAGCTTTTGCAGCACCTTCCTAAGATTTGCCAGATGTTCTTCAAAACTGCGTCCCACGATGATGATATCATCTAAGTAGACCAGACAGGATTCGTAGGAAAGTCCTCTTAACACTGTCTCCATAAGACGCTCGAACGTAGCTGGTGCATTGCAGAGGCCGAAGGGCATCACTTTAAACTGCCATAAGCCTTGTCCAGTTGTAAACGCTGTCTTCTCTCGGTCATCAGGATGTATCTCAACCTGCCAGTAGCCGCTCTTCAAGTCCAGGGTCCAAAACCACTTGTGTCCGGAAATAGTGTCTAAGGTGTCGTCTATCCGTGGAAGAGGGTAACTGTCTTTCTTGGTGATTTCATTCAGCCGTCGGTAATCGACACAAAATCTGGTGGAGTCATCTTTCTTTCGGACCAAGACGATGGGAGAGGCCCAAGGACTGGATGAAGGTTCGATTACATCATTCTCCTTCATCTCTTTCAGGAGGGTCTCAACCTCTTCCTTCTTGGCGAACGGAAGTCGTCTTGGATGCTGTTTAATAGGGGGGTGTTTTCCAGTGTAGATCCTATGCTGCGTTAAATTCGTACGGCCAACATCCTCCGATGTAGATGAAAACAGATGCTTGAAGTCATCCACCAATTGCTCCGCAGCAGTTCTTTGATCTTTTGATAAGGGTGCACTCCCAATTAACTTCGATGTCAAGGACTCAGAAGACACAGTCTCGGGAGAATTGATTCTTCTAATGACGCAGTTTACTGGAGTACAAGTTGCTAACACTTCACCTTTCCGGATATTCCTTGGCCTTTCACACACGTTGGTGACTCTCACAGGAATTACATCCTTAGAAAGGTCCACAAGCGTAGATGCTACCAGCACTCCTTTTAGGCTATTGCTTAGGTTAGGGTATTCAATGAGTCCAAATTGAAAACTATTGCTTTCTTCAATGGAGCCAGGTATTAATGATTCTGACCTTGAGGGAATCGATAAATCTGTTTGGACTATTATTTGATGAGCGGATTTTACATCATTTTCAACATTGAAGATGGCTATGTCTTCTCTCATCAAGTGCAGTTTATTAGTCTTGAAGTCAAGGGTGAAGTTGTATTTCCTTAAAAAGTCCAATCCGAGAATGAAGGGGTCCGTGATATCAGCAACGAATGCCGTATGATGGTAGGTGGCATTCCCAAACACTATTTCCAAGTCCACTTTACCCTCAATCTCAATTTTGTCACCTGTCACAGTCTGGAGACTTACGTGTGGCGATGTCCACAACAGTTTCAATCCAAATTCACGAGCCACATCTGTCCTAACGATTGTCACATTGGCTCCAGTGTCGACAATCAGTTTGCAAGGATTCCCATTTACATGTGCGTAAATGAAAAGTCCATCACTGCCACTACTAGTAGAGGAAATCTGCAGAGCTCTGGTGGAGGTGATTTCTTTCAATCGCGTAGCTTGGCGAGCAGGACAACTCCTTCGCAGGTGCCCTTCACTACCGCATTTCCAGCACTTCTGCTCTTGTTTCTTTTGGGCTGTTATGCTTTTCAGATGTCTTGCCAAATCACTGAGTTGTCTCTCAAGTTCAGCGAGATGGAACGACCTGGAATCAGACTCATCAGCTTCCTGAGTCCGGATTAGATGGCGATCCACACGGGTTGCTTCTTGGGCGGCCTCGTATCTCATCGCATATATCAAAGCGGATTTCAAGTCGTTTACATTCGCCATCCGGAGGGCCTTCTGGATCCCAGGATTCCGAACTCCGTCGATGAAGTAGTTGAGTGCCAGGTTGTCTCGAACATCCGCAGGACAGTCGCAAAAAGCAAGATGCAAACAGTCTCTCGATATCCGCCGCTAGCTCTTGCAGGGTTTCCCCGGTTTTCTGGAAACGGGACTTCAACTGGAGTCGGCTGAAATCTTTCTGGCACTTCTCACCGAAGCGAAGCTCCAACGCAGATGTGAGGGCGGCGAAATCCAGGCGCTGGCTGTCCGGAAGGGTCTGAAGAATGTCCACTGCGTCACCTCTCAGGGATGCTGCAAGATGGCAGGCCTTGGTAGCAGAGTCCCATCCGTTCGCTTCCGCCACTATCATGAATTGAGTTTTGTAAACCTGCCACGAAGTTTTCCCATCAAATGTGGCAAGTTTAATGGACGGTCGAGCAACCGATGTGGGAGCACCAAACTGTACAGAGCTGCTTTCCGCCGGTCGCCAATCTCCTTTCCACGTCCTTAATTATTTCTTCCTTAAATGAAGTAAATTTCTTGTCTTCTTCTTCCAACTTATTTTCCATATTGGCGATGCGCTCTTCCACAGTATCAAATTTTTCTTCCAGAGCATCGACTTTATCTCCCATGGCGGTTAGTTGATTCTCCATCATGGTTTTCATCGACGTTAAGTCACTTTTCATTTCATCTTGACTTGTAGTAATTTTAGTAGTTAAATCACTATTTAACTGTTCTTGGTTAGTCGCTAATTCATTTTGTAATTGTTCTTGATTTGCAGTAAAATTTGCAGTCAAATCACTTTTCAATTGGTCTTGATTAGCCGCCATATCATTTTTCAATTGTTCTTGATTAGCCACCATATCACTCTTTACAGAGGTGATTGCATCAAGAAGTTGTTTTAATTGTTCATACATTGCGTGAGTAATCACTATAAAAATAAAGTCCAAATTTAAAAAGTCTTTATGAAAAAAATGTCCAAAGTCACACTTACTCCAAGAAAGGCCTAAAGTAGCCCCACGTTGGGCACCAATTGTAACGGATCCGGCGCGACTTCCAACTTTCTTGAAAGGACGACACAGTTCTTGATAAAAACACAGGAGCTTTATTTACACTATGTACAGAAGAAATCGTTAACAACTGCTAAATTAATCATCAGCAATTAAACAAATATCACTCAACACCGTAAACTCAACGGTTACACACGTATTTACTTCCAAATATGAAAACAACACAGCGAAATGCCTCCCAATAAACAGAGCTAATACACTCTCAGAACAAATTCTCAATCGAAACTCAACTTTTTATCACGCGGGACGCTTTTATAAACATCGAAAGAAATCTCTCAAATATTCCACAAGATTCCAAACGCTTCTCGAAAATAGTAGACCGTTATAAAATTTTATCAATGAACAAAAAATAGGCGGATCTTATACTTCAGCCGAATGTATAGGGGCTGTATATTCATTACGGGGAACTATTTACAGGTTACGTTACTACAATAATTACTATTTACAGAATTTGTAACAATATGATATTTCTTACAATCGATGAAATTAAGCTTGACAGCAGAAAGATTGGTGTGTTTCTCGACTACCAGAGAAAATAACAAAGCAATACAGTGATTAAGGGAAGGGTTTGGCTGTGATGATGTGTTGGTGCAAATTTACATTAGAGAAGCATTGAGTCTAGTTATGAAAAATTCTGCTGGAAGAGGGGGGAAACTTCCAGGCATTCAGGTATAAATTAGGAAGAAAATTTAATGTCCTATAACAGCTTCAACAGACTCAAGAAGAATTACTTGGCATCTTTAGTCGAGAGCTATATGTCAGAAAAAGTTTTAATAGCATGGGAAAGGAGTCAAAATCTGGAATGGGACGGTTTCCTTCAGTCAAAAGTACTACTTTTAGTCATTGAAATGGATAGAATGAGCAAAAAAAAAAGGAAAAAAAAATATGGACCCAGAAAATACCTTCATTTTCCCAACAGTTTTTTTTAAATTAATTTTTTTAAATGTCTGATTTTTCAAACAAGGCGTGGTCTTTGTGACGTCACAAATGATGCACTTTGCCGCATCTTTCTACTACGTTTCCATGTTATGATAATCAAGCAGCAAATTAAAATTGCACTCTATGCTTGCTACCAACTAGATTGTTGCCAATACACGTGAGTAAAGATTCGAATTAAATATTTTGGACCGTGAATGGCAACACTGAATGGCATTTCATCATTTGTGATGTCATCGGCAGAAGCATTAAACGATGAAAGAACACTGAGTTAAGTAATTTTTTTAAAATATTAAACTTAAAGAAATTATTTAAAAAATGGTCAGATTCTATGTTTTTAAGCATGCTCTTTCTGAAAAAAATACTTTTAAAATTTTGGAAACGACCCCATTAACAAAAAATAAGAACTCTTGCAGTTAGAACGTTAACAACCTTTCTTCACCAAGAAGTCAACAAAGAAATGGTTTATCTTACAAAAGCTGGCCTTAGAACAAATTGCAGTTTCTGAAAACAGAAGATCCCAACCCAAAAACAAAGTTCCCTAGTGACAGTTGCAGTCTTAATAAGTGTTGAAAGAGAAGGTAAGCAAGTGAAATACATTGTCCAAGTTAAATGCACAAAAATATTTGATCATTTAACAAATACAGTATGCTCTAGATATCTCGAACTTCAATATATCAAAAACCTTGAAATGACAAAAAATTATTTTTGCGCACACATCTAATGTTATTTTATATTCTCATGCCAAAGATTTTTTAATCAAAACCTTGTTATGTCTAATATTTTTCCAAGTCAAACATAATTTTTTCGTTAAAACCCCATTTTATTGTCTCGAAGCAACTTGAATGTTTCCAAAAATTTCTCACACCCTTCATTATTTCTCTCGGGGGTTAGGAGTGATTCGGATAAGCTTATCTCACTACTAAGCTACTGTCACTTTCATTCTAAAGCCCGGGGGTGTCAGAAAATTCGAGTCCTAAGAAGCCCAAAAAACTTACCTAAAACTTTTCGTCCAATTCTCACGCCATTTTCCTGGACCTTTTAACCCTATTCCCACCTCTGTAAAAAAGGGGAGATAAATGGAAAACCCCTTTAGAGACACAGGGAATGGTGCAAGCCTTTGTCTCACTTCTTGTGTTCCATTGCGCTCGAAACTCATTTGAAACCGTTCTGCAACTTGGCAATCCAAATCTTTGATAAGTTTAGTTGTGGCTAAACACTACATTTTGCTACTTCACAAGAGCATTATTTTTTCTCTACTATTTGTGTCTAGGGATTGCAATACCAAACCAAAAGTTCAATACCAGTATTTGGTATTTTTAAAACAGGATACCCGAATACCGGTGCTAGAAATTACTCCAAAAATGGTCGAAAACATAATGTTTAGTTGCCCAATTTCATAATTTTGTGCAAATACTTTTGTACTTCTGACAACGTATCGTGAATAAATATAAAATGATGGCACAAATTTCACAATAAAAAATCAAAAATAGTGAGAAACATAATGCATTTATTGAATTATCGCCAAGTATGGAACTCATGTTGGTGCACTTCCTGCAGCAGGTTTATTTTTAAAAATAGCAAATAATTTTAAAGGTTATATGAATTATTCATATGAATTCAATTGGTATTCAATACCAATTTTTCTTCATTGTGTATATAAAATTATGAAGAAACATTTTTGGTAAATACATCACCACAATTAAACAAAGATTTGCTTAAACAATAAAACATCGTTTTAAAATGCTCTTTAAATACACTCAAGCCTGTTTATGTGCAGTCTTTTCTTTTCTTTTTTTTTTTTTTTGAGTGACTTTTTTCTTTTTTTGTACAGAATATAAATATTTCAATCAAATTGTTTATAAAAAGAGTGCAAGGTTATTTTTAACCAGTCTTCAAGTTATTTTAACCAGTTTACAACAAGAAATTTCATGTGATGTCAGAGTACGAAAGATTATGGTTATACATTTTGAAAAGTTTTGTACTTGTAAAATAAGAGAGTATGTAGACAAAATTTCAAAAAAATGTTTACTCCTGTATTTTATCCAATCAGCTTATAAAATAGCTGCTGTGTTTTGAATTCTTTTAAAGATGATATTTCATTAAGTTTTGAGTTATTTTCAGCGCAAAAGTTTTTTTTCCTTCCGTCCTTATTCATTGTTTTAAAAAATTCTTAATTGTGTTGCAAAAACTCTCTTTAAAGCTATTTCTGAAATTTTGAGTGATTTCTAATGTCTTTTTTTCCTCTTCCCAGTTTCTATCCACTGCACAAAAACACGTTTGAGTGTACACTTATGTAAATTGATTTTAAATAGTGCAATCTAAACCTAAAAGTATGAATCAGTTTAAACAAATCTTCATATTTTAAAACTATACATAAGAGGGCTGTGTAAACGAATGAAGTGCTGGCGACCAAGCTTAGAGCGGATTTATAGAAGGGGCTGTCATGGACTGTTTTGTGTTATGACAAAGCTTCAGTTGCCGGCAGTCGGCCTAGTAGTGTAGCTCTGTTGTGCTCGGCATTTTTTGACAAGCTATAAAATGACAGAAAAACTTGAGCAGCGTTAATGCATTAAATTTTGCCAAAAGCTAGCCGATTTGCAAATGGAAACAATTCGCAAGATTCAACAGGCTTTAGGGGACTCTGCTTTGAGCAGTATTCAAACAAAAGAATGGTACAATCAATTCAAAAATGGTCAAACTTTAGTGGAAAGTAAATTGCCTTCAGGCGAGCTATTGACAAGCTGGAATGAGAATTTATTAAACAAGTGAGAATTTTAGTCACCTAGGACCGTCGTCTTACAGTGCGAGAACTAGCAGAAGAAATTGGAGTCAGCATTAGGTCAGTACATTTGATTTTAAGTGAGTATTTGAAAATGAGAAGGTTGTCAGCAAAATTAATTGCAAAGTTGCTGACAATGGAGCAAAAACAACTTTTCTTTGAAATTGCACAAAACATGCTGGACATCACCCTAGAGGGTCCCTTGCTGGACAGTGCAAACAGTAACCCTGACTTCCTGAACACAGTAATTACTGGTAATGAATCCTGCATTTAAGGGTATTAAACCAAGAAACCAAGATGCAACCATCGCAGTGGAAACACACAATATCTTTCTTCAAGATCAAATAAAGCAAGGCAAATTTGCTGCCAAGTCAAGGTCATGAAGACAGTCTTCTTCAACTCCAGGGAAGTGGTGCATCATGAGTATGCATCACATGGCCAAACCATCACAAAATAATACTATCTTGAGGTTCTTCCTCACCTATGTGATGCTGTGCAGCACAAAAGACCGAATCTTTGGGCAACAAAAACTTGGCAGCTCCATCACAACAAAGCACCTGCCACCTCTGCACATCTAATTCAGAGTTTTTTCCCTAAACACAACACTCCTCTGGTTCGCCATGCTTTGTATTCCCCCGACATGGCTCCCTGCGACTTCTGGCTATTTCCTAAGCTGAAAATGTCCCTGAAAGGAGCTCGATTTCAAGAAAGAAAAGACAAATAGAATATGTCGGTTGAGCGTAACAGCATTCCAAAAGATGCCTTAAAGAAATGTTTTGAACAGTGGCAGAAGCGATGGGAGAAGTGTGTGCATCACCAAGGTGAATACTTTGAAGGTGATTAAAGGTTTCTAGATGTAGTTTAATAAATGTACTTTTAATTAACAAAAGTCTGATATTTTTTAACAGCCCTCATATGCCCAGAAAATAAATTCAGGAAAATAAAATGTTTTATTTGACTGAATGATTACATATACATACATACCTTTGCAGTTGTTCCTATAGTAGTGGCTAGTTTTGCATTAGTGGCCATTAACTATATAAATAAGAATAAAAACATTTTTTATTTTATTCAGCAAGTTCAAAATTTCATCTAAATATACTTAAAAATTTTAAAAATAAGCATATATTTAATAAATGAAAGTCACATATTTAGAAGAGGATTTGTTATGAAATAAAAGTGTTTCATTTCGGAAAATATGAGTGTTATATGAACCCCTATAAAAGAGTTATTTGGATTATAGCTCATTATTCAAACAGTATACTTTCAGTAAGCATAAATTTATGTGAGCAGGTGAATAAGCTCAGTTTCATTTTAAAATAATTCATTTGATTTTGGACCTTCCTAGTTGAATAGTGCTTCGAAATGCCAATTTATCTCATATTAGTTGTAAAATTTTCTCTAATTTTGGTATTCATCTGCTTTCATTCTGCGATTTTTAATGCAAGAGCATTTGACCAGCATGTTGATTACTATTGAATAAATCTAATGAGTGGCAACCAATGAGTCTTAAATAACATGCAAACATTTGAAGACATTTTGTAAGATAAAATTTATTTAAGTGAAATATTATATTCATAAAAAATTGACATTTCTAAGCAACATGTTTCTTTAAACAGTTATATTTTTTAACAAAACATTTATTTCATAGTACAACCCATTTTACAAATACCACAAACACTTTCTCAAAATAGAAGCGCTTCTATTTTTAAAATATAAAATATTAATAAACAAATAAATGAAACATCCTAAGAACAAAGATGAAAACTGCTTTGACAAACTCTATCTTCTTATAACAAACTGAGGTGTTTCATGAATAGAACATCATAAATTTTATTAATTGTATCAATATTCTACTACAGAGCATCTCAAAGTGATTTCTGTGGCTATACCAGGGGGTCTGCAATGCTAACCTGTTAATGAGTGCAAATTAAGCAGGTGTGCCCACTCCTTAAAAGCAAGCGTGCAACTCGCAAAGAAGGAAAAATTTCCCTCAAAACAATCCCTCCTAAAAACTTCAAAGTCTGTGCCATGACCTTCCTCCCCACCCCCCTCTCCACCCCAGGTGGGCAAACCTTAAATAAGAAAAAATAATTGCAATTGCAGGGTGGGAGCCATATTTTAATTCAAAACTTCAAGCACTTATATAAGCACTTTGAATTCACATTTTAAGAAAAAAGAAGTATTTGTTTATGTACATACAATCGTGCAGTGAATCTCCCAGCACCCTTGGTTTTAACATTATTGCCAATTCTAATAAGGTATTTTATACATGTGAATTACTACAAAAAAAGGTCAGTTTTTTTTTTTTTGCAAAAAAAAATGCTTGTATAATTTGCATTCCTAACATTATTCTTTATTTTTTTACATAATTTCCACACTTATTTAAATATTTATTATATTGCTCAACGAGCTTTTGAATGCCTAAGTCATAGAAATGCGTCATTGTCTTTAACAATTTCTTTCACTACTTCACAGCGCTTGACACTAAAACCACAATTAGGGAGTGGAACAAGTGGAAATCGGTAAGTGCCAATTGCTTCAACTGCCAGACAAATTGCTTCCAAGAATTTACAGGAAAATTCAGAGTAACATGACTTCTGAAAGATTCCTTTCAGAAAGAGTTAGTCACCTAAGTACATTTATCCCATCGCCCAGGGTTTATATAAATATATATCGTAAAATTTCATCATTAAACAACTAAACAACCTTCTGTGTTGCAGCAGTGACATCGACTTGAACCAAAAACAATGTTTGAAAACAACTAGCGGGCAGCAGCAAAATATTAGTGCCCGCAGCAATTAGTTCAAGATATACTAATGAATTTAAAGAAGGAGTCGGTAAAAAACTGCAAAGAGCATCAGTGAAAATTAATTAAAAATAATCCCAGAATCAGCCTATTTTTTAGCGACTCCTTTGGCCCAAAGTCAGTCCAATTCTGACTCCACAGCCCTGCCTGTGCCTCCTGTATTGCCTTAAATAAAAGGGGCGGCCTCTGAGGCTGACACTGAAATAACATATCCTAAAATCTCAATTTTGAGTAACATAACATGATCACATGCAATATACCAGACAGACTAGTAATCACATCCTGAGACTGCAGTTTCGTTCTTATCAGAACTCCTCGGTCAGGAATAGTGAACAACCAAGCTGGAGGTAGACAGGCCTGCGCCAAGTCTGATCGAAGCCGTCATGCAAATGTCTTTTGAGCGCCTTTACGCATTGGTGTTAGAGAAAAATATAGTAAACACCAGGGACCTGGAGTGAGGTTATGTAGGTAAATATAAAATGAGAAAGAATACGTTTGAAATTTAATTTATTCAAAAAATACTGTGTGAATGTTTGAATTTGGAATATAGTGTTTTTAGGGGCCATTCATTAATTATGTAAGGGTCCCGAGGGGGAGGGGGGTTGGAAAATTCTCTACATACCCTTACTTCGGGGGGGGGGGTCAAACCCATTCTTACATAATATTTTCCAAGTCGATATTTTACATTAGAAATAGCGCGGTCAAGTGATTTGGAAGAGATTATATTCCATTTGCGTCTGGAAGGTAAAAATTGTATTGGGTTGATCTGTTTTTTACTTGTTTTACAAAAAATGAATAGTGCTGTTGTTGTTATTGTTGTATTACTGGCAGCTCAGTCATTTCCAGCCGAGGACTGCAGTTTCGTGATTAGCACTCATCAGCCCGGCAGAGGAAAGTGGCGGTGTATTTCATGTATTTCTGCTTTAGCCCTGGCTATTGGGCCGGTAATTTACTGAATATACCATGCCTTGCCTTCAATCCTCGAGTTGAACCGAACCATTGCTTCGGTCACTCGTCTTGTCTGCGCTAATTCTATATTAGCTACCAGTTTGTTTGGCACTCTTGGCTTCCTTAAGAGGTTTTCCATCTCCAGCTCAGTCACTTTCCTATGCCGGGTTGATGAGTGCTAATAACACCAAACTGCAGTCCTTGGCTTGAAATAACTGAACTGGTGGAGTATTTCATGTATTTCTGCTTTAGCCCTGGCTATTGGGCGGTAATTTACTGAATATACCATGCCTTGCCTTCAATCTTCGAGTTGAACCGAACCATTGCTTCGGTCACTCATCTGGACAGTGCTAATTCTGTATTAGCTACCAGTTTGTTTGGCACTCTTGGCTTCCTTAAGAGGTTTACCATCTCCTCCAGTTCAGTCACTTTCCTCTGCCGGGCTGATGAGTGCTAATAAGCACAAAACTGTAGTCCTCGGCTGGAAATGACTGAGCTAGCGGTGTATTTCATGTATTTCTGCTTTAGGCCTGGCTATTGGGCGGTAATTTACTAAATATTATTAAATATGTTTGACAAAAAAAAATCAAGTACAAGTGAACATAAACTAATGAAAATGCTGAAAAATACATTAGATATAGTAAAATTGTGTACCTTAGTTTGAGAACCAACAGACTGAATTTTGGAAGAAGCGGTATAAGTTCGGGCTTTTTGCTTCCTAACTTGAATCAAATTTTTCGCAAGAACTGCACACACCTATAGGGAAAAAAGGCATTTAATATTTTTACAGTACGAAAGATAAAATTAAGTGAGGAATCAATAATATTAGCACCACTCTGTTTAACAAGTTATTTTTAAAATATATTGAATCATAATTTGCAGCTATATTTTGGGTTCATAAACATCAGCCTATCTAAAGCAGTTAGTTCTTGCAGTCCAATAAAACTAGTCATTCTGAAAGATTTGAAATAAGCAGATTACTTTTAAAATATGTGATTCGTTTAAAATAAGTTTTATGTTTCCTACTACTAGTAAAAATAATTCTATAAATAAAAATTAAAAACTGAAACCAAGCACTTAAACTTAATACACCATACACTATGTGTTAAATTTACTGAACATCTAGTAGTTTAAATATATATTTAAAAAAAAAAAACAGATTTAGTATGGTTTGTTCAGAAGAATAACTTGTCAAATGTTCAATAATGTTTGATAAAGTGGAAAAAGTACCACAACAATCTTCATCTCCTACTTTTAACACCAATACCAAGGGAAAAGAGATAGTCTTCAATAATAACTGTACACACACAGTTGTGAACTCTTAAGGGGAGGACAAGGAATGGAGCTCCCATTTTTTATTGAAATCAAGCATTTCCTACTTTTTAATCTCAATAGCCTTTCAAATTTTTTCCTTCAAACTACAGCACCAACAATGTAAGGCAAAGTTTCAAACATAAAAGAGATTAAGAAGACTTGCCTGCTGGGTAATATCAATGCCAAATTTCAGGCAGTTGATGGGTTGTAAAATCAAACGTTTGAAATGCACATATTGTAGATGTTTAGTTTGAAAAAACCACTGAAAATGTCGAAAATAGAGCTGAATACAAGATCAATGCCTTGGTACCATTAGAATTTAGAATTGTTATGATCATGTGACAGCATGATGATACAGAAAGTGATTTAACAGAAATAGTAAAAAATTACCTTGACCACTTGAATACAGCTATGTAAGAAGTTGCTCGTAGTTTGTACTACTGCAGCGACTAACGCTCCATATAATGCCCTTTTAACAATATACACAAAAGAGAATCATATCATTGGAAAGACAAAGTTTTCTTATGCCTTATAGGGGGAACATGCTTCTTTCCACATGGGATCATGTGGACACTTTAAAACAATAGTATACAGGAAACATTTACTCCAAGAAGGTGGAGCGATAGAACTGATTATCTACGAAGATTTATTGATTTTTAAACTGTTCGTGCTTAAAGTATGTGCAAAAGTTTGGACCAAGTGAGTGTTTTCGTTTTGAAATTGGTTTTTGTTTATTTAAGAACTAGCAGTACCCGCACAGCGATGCCCGTGCTAAAAATTGAATGGAAGTCCGTTGAATAAAAAAATTGACCCCCTTTGATGTGAAATGATCAATTTTATTTGTATAAAATTCGTACACACCTTTTCAAAAAAAAAAGAACCTATTAAAATTTCTTTGGAATTCGAAACTTTTTGCCAAATCATTAAATTAGATTTAGTTGCTTTAAAACTATTTAGCCAGTGAAGTGGTTTTTACTGCAATTTAAAATATTTCGCCAAATAAACAAAGAAATGCATCAAATAATATCTTTCAAATATAAAAATTACTTCGCACATCTTTTGTCTATAGCCAAACTCGCCTATCAACCAAGCTATCATAATCCATCTGTCTAATGAAAAAAAAGAAAAAATACATCCTGTGAAAAAAAATCATCTTCAGAAAAAAAGAAAATGTCGTACATTTCATTCGGATAAAAACAAATCAAGTTCCTTTTCTTTCAAATCAAATCGCCAAAACAACGAATTACATTTACAGTTGCTTTAAAAAATAATCCTAGAATGAACTGCTCCGCGCCTAACGCGCCAAGCCCTGTTGCGAGTGAAGAGGATATTTTTCTTTGGTAATAAAATAAATGTTTCGCCAAACAAGCAAAAAAATATAAAATCACATTAACAGTAGCTTTCAAATCTATGTATATTAAGAACTGCGTTGCACGGTTTTGCCAGGCTACCTTGAGAATGAAAAATATGATAAGTGACTTATATTCAACAATCAGGCTTAAATAAAAGGAAGAAAAACACCATGCAAAATTACCCTTCCAAACAATGACGACAAATATTTAAATAATTTAAAGAAATTAAAATGCGAAAGATGGATTTTAAAAGCGTAACCATGGAAACACGAAATAAAATAAGTTTAAGGAATTAAATGAAAAATAAGGAAATGAACAACTGATTCAAAAAGCGTAACCATGGAAACGTGAAAATAAAATGGTTGAAAACCTGAATCAAAATGACATGTTTCGAATTTGATTTAAAAACGCTTGTAACTTTTTTCCTTTAAAGATAGAAGCTAATTTTTTTGACCAAAGGTCGAGAGAGATCTATAGTAAAAAATGTCGCTTTTTTCAATGGTGTCAAAAATAAAACTGTGGGACGATTCCTTCACTTTTTATTGACAAGTTTAATGAAGAAAGTAGTGCCTAAATTTCAGCTAAGCCTAAAATTATTCGAGCTAAAAACGCAAATTACTCCCGCCGTAATTAAGTTAGAGCATTGAAACAAATTGTTTAGAACGTGGAAAATTCTACCTTTTTCAACGACATACAATATTAATATGTGCAAGTAATTTTTCACCCATTTAAAAGCCAATAATAGGCAATTTACGTGAAATTTGGGCCTAAATTGGAATAAAAAAAGAACTATTTATCGGATTTTTTCGAATTATAGCCTATGTTACTCAGTAAGAAAGCACTTTTCACATTGTGAAATAATTTTTCAAATAGGTGCAGTGGTTCCGGCGATTACCTCGAACATATAAACACACAAAAATCCGCCCTCTCTCTATATAATATTAGTATAGATGAATAAAATCTAGATGACCAAAATGATTGTGGGTATAAATTTAAATGCAATAAATAAATTTGTGATGTTTAAAGTTGAGTACAGGCTGGGCTCCTGTGGTAAGTGACTTGTGCCACCGCCCATGGCGGCAGATTTTAGGGGCAGCAAATTTCATGAAGGTGAATTGCAGGGTCGTATCCAGAGGGGGGGCCTGACGGGCCCGGGCCCCCCCTGAAACCCGAAATGTTTTGTACCGTAAAACAGAAGAAGGTTTTTTTTTTTTTTTAATTCCTAATGTCAGAAAAGGAGAATAACAAAGTTCTTTTAATTCTTAATTTTGCTACTATTCAAGATTTATAATATTTTGAAGAAATACAAAAAAAGCAATTCTATTTCTCATTAGCCACAAGGCACACTTGAAATTTAGACCTTTAATTAGAACTTCCTGCTCTCTTTCCCGATTCAATTCATGACAGTCCAGGGTCAAGGCAGGCCCCTTGTCAGTTTGGTAGACTTTTCAAGTCTACCGAACTGACTTCTGTGCAATTCCTCCTCCAGGGGTGTGCACAGAAATTTTGGGGCTGTCACAAAGGCTTTTTTTTTGGGCCCTCCCATATTGTTTAACTATATTTTCAACCCTAGATTTAAAGATATTGGGCCCCATTTAAGCTCGGGACCGGACCAACAGGTGTCCCTTCTCCCCTCTGTACACGACCCTGCCCTCCTCCCCCTAAAATCTTATAAAACTTACACTGTACTGATTTCGAGCCAGGGACTCCCCAAAGGCTGAGCACCTAGTTTCCGATTAGGCGAGTATCTTGTTACCAAGATGTTTCACTATCATGGAAGTTCTTATGTTATTGCTTGTTTTATTTTTTTTCTTACTTCTACTGCATACTGTTAATACCTTAAGTATGAGGAAAAAAATTACACTTACTCTACTCTTTTTCATTTTCTGCACTACTTGTGATTGAAAAAAAAAGTTTGTTTCGAGAAATATTTCATTGCATTTATTAACTTAAAACGGATGTATCTTACAAAGTTATAAGGGCTTCAAATAATTTCAACTGTTCGAGAGTATTTGAAAATTATTTAAGTTTTTGAAATTCCTTGAAAAGTTCTTCAATTTTGTATCATATCAAGAAAATAAAGTATGAATTGTCCAAATGACCAGAATATTACTCTTCCGTTCTTATTTTCTGCATGTCTACACTATTTCTTTTAAACTATTTTGTACAATTTTCATACTGTAGGGCATTTAATGAAAAAAAGTGGGAGTAGGGGGAGTGATCAAAAACTAACTCCACTAAAAGCCGATATGAGCAGACAGTGGCGTACTGGGTCGATAATATGTACCGGGAAAAACACTTGACCGGCGCCTTGCCTTATTTTCGTAACTCCCCCCCCCCCCCCCTCCTCCACCAAGCTCAACTCATAAATTAAAATTGACGAATTTCCTATCAGAGGTGTAGATAATCTTCAGTGCCCTCGGATAACTGAAGCTTTTGTGCCTCCTCGCGTTTGTCGAAATGAGAGAAAGTTTTTCTTTTTTTACTTCCTTCGGTGATGTTATAAAGAGGGGTGTTCGGGGGGGGGAGGGGAGGGTATGCTCAACTGGAAGTTTTTTGAAATTGAAGTCCAAAACATGATTGTAGGAAAATCTTAGACAACGTTAGTAAACGGGGAAGGAATGAGGTTTGAGACTCTTCTTAGAAATTTTTCGAAATATGTTTCAAATACGCAATACAGTAAGCTATCTTAGGCGAAGTTAGAAGGGTTGGGTTTCGGAAAATTTCGCCCGGAATTTTTTCCATATTACAGTCTGAAAAACGAAAATTCAGACGTTTTTCAGCAATTTTGGAGCAATGCTATCAGAGGTTCTCCTCCAGAATATTTTTAAAAACTAGGTTCTAAAAACAAAATTAATGTATGGGAAATGAGTTGTTCAGAATTTTTTTTGAAATTAAAGTCCTGAAACCGTAATGTAGACCATCTTTGATGATTTCAGGGATGAAGATTGGGAATTCTCCTCCGATAATGTTTACAAATTCAAGTCCTAAAAGATAAAAAAGAGACTTTTTTTAATAATAATGGGCAGGAATAGAGTATGGGGCACACTCGCGGAAATTATTCAAAATTGAAATCCTAAATACGCCTTCGTCTGTCATACTTTGATGACATCAATTGAAAACATGGATTTCGGGGACTTTCCCTGGAAATTTTTTCAAAACTGAGGTCTTAAATCGGAATTTTCAGACGATCTTTAATGAGGGTGAACATTGCGTTTGAGGGGTTCTCCCCAAAAATGTTTTGAAATTGAAATCACAAAAACATAATTTCAGACTTAAGCTATCTTTAATAACCTGAAAGGAAGAAATGCAGATCAGGTACTCATCCTCGGCAATGTTTCGAAATTGATGTTCGAACTTCTAAAAATTGAACTTTAGACGAGGTCTTATAAATTTGTGACAGGATTCATGTTGACGGAAAGCTCTCCCACAAAACACAAGAGGAGGCTCTCCCACAAAGTTTTTAAATTGATAACTTGGAAACGCTGTTTTAGACGTTTAAAAAGGTGTGCTACAGTCGGGAGTGTCCCCTGGGCTGCCGCGAAGTTAAAAAAGTAGAGGGTGTACAGGGGTGGATACAAAGACAGTTTTTTCAGGGGGCAATGGACAGTAAAAAGCAGGGCAGGACTGGACCCCTCATAGGAGCGCATGATATTTCTGAACCTATTTACCCATTGTAGATGTATACAACGAGGGGAGTAAGGGAGGAGAAAACGTTTTCGCGTGTCATTGCTCATTACTAACTACAAAATTTCTTGCATAGGTGTTCCCACGAGAGGGGCATTAAAATTTTTATTTGGGAGTTTTGCGGTATTTTTTTGGGGGGGAGGGGAGTTGTCTTTCTTAGGATTATAATGTTTTTACCTGCTATCTTTTTTTTTTTTTTTAAATTGACCTTAAGAGAGGGAATTTTATTAGAAGAGTAGTGCAGGGTTTCCCTTTTAATAAAATATGTATTTCTCTAAAATTTAGGGGGTCCGGGGGGTTCTCCCCCGGAGGAAATTTTCAAAAAACGATGTAAAATTATGCATTTTGAAGCCTTATAAGGGGGAAATCGTCACTACAAAAATATCAGAAAATAAAATGGATCAACTAAGTTTTTTAAGGTATATACTTCAACTGAAAATTAAGATAACACACAGTAAAAATTGTTTTGGGGTCGACAAATCAATGGCTGCAGTCGACAGAGATAGAGCCACGGAGGAGAAAAGATAATACTTTGTTACCTCTGTTACATCGCCTTTTGGTGTGATTAGTCTTAGAAGAACCCTCCAACAGTGGCGCAATTTTTTTTTTTTTTTTGAGCACATTAAAAATTCTAGAAATTGAAGCTTTAAAAACGCGATTGTACGCCATATTTATTGACTTTTGGTTAAGGAATGGAGCTTCAGGGAGTGACCCCGATGTTTTTTTTTTTTCAATAGATCGAAATCAATTATTCCTCCTCCTCCAAATTTTCGAAATTGAAGTTTCAAAGACGCAATTGTCGACAAATTTTGAAGATTTTACGAAAAGGAGGTTCTGGAGCTCTTCCCTGAATTTTTTTTCGAAATTATGGTCCTTAAACAGAAGGAATATTTTGTATTCAGGGGCTATTCTGCTTTTTTTTTTCTTTTTTTTTTTTTTGCAAGTGTAGTCTAAAGAACCTAATTTTATATAATTAGAGGAAGGTGGTTCGGGGACCCATGCCAGTATATTCTCCTTAATTGACGTCTTAAAAACGCTATTGTAATACCACATTTTATTGTAACCCAAGAGCCGGTAAGTTTTCGAAATTAAAGCTCCAAAAACGCAATTTTCGAACTTTCTGGGCATTTGGGGGCGTCCCCATAAAATTTTGCGGAATTGAAGATTTGGAAACAAAATTTAAGATGATACATAATGCTTTCGGTGTGCGTGTGTGTGTGGGGGGGGGAGCTTCGGAAGTGTAGCATTTCGAAGACTTTCTTATTTACAGTCGAACTAGAAAAAAAGGAAAGGAATGGGGGAGGGGAGATAATTAACTGACCAATAAAAAGTAACTATTAAATATTTTTCATTCAAAGATTTTTTAAAAATAAATTAAGATTTTCCCCCGACAGTATTATGATTTTTCTTTTTTAATTAAAATCACTTTGTTTTCCCCAATACTTGTTATTCAATAATGAAGAACAGTTTTAAAAAACATTCAACTCAGCATTCTGGGAGGGCTGTGAGCCCCCCTTCTGGTTACACTGACTGAGACAGTGCCTTTCAACCAAAAAATCTCTAATAATTTCATAGAAATTTTGCAAAAGGAACCTGTAAAGCTTTTATGAGATTTCTACTTTAACTGATTACATGACTGATGTCATTGATTTTACTGCTTCTTTTGAACGAATTAAAATAATACTGATTACCGATACACAATTTATAACATTAAATATTTCATTATAATAAAAGGAAAATATGATTCTTTTGGATCTAAAATTATGTTTAAAAAATGTGATTACCGTATCATAGTGTACAAGAAATTGCTCTTTTAATCAAAATTGTTACCACATCCAAAGCTAAAGTAATATGGCTAAACATAAACATAAAAACGTAATATAATATTATCTGAAAGTAACGGAAAATCTATAAATAATTGTGAACGAAGTTTACGAAATAAGTAAATGAGCTGAAGTCAATAATGGCAATTGTGGAATCAGATAAGAGAAATTATGAATTATCAATATATGTACATAAGGATGCTTCTTTAAAAGGAAAAGCGGACATTTTCCTAAAAAATAAGTAAAAGGTTATCATAAAGTTTAAAGGAATAATTTAATAAATATCTTCACAATGATAAAAGACGTCTCATTTCTTGACTTCACAGAGTTCATCAATAACTTTTTCATTGTAAATTGTAAAAAGTTTCTGTTATATCCTGTCTTTTCAAAATTCAAGCTGGCAAAAACGAACCCTTCAAGAAACTATTCGCCTACAACAGAGCATAAAAAAATATCCTTAAAGACCTGAGAAAATGGGGGAAGGGGGCAGCCCGGATCTACGTAACCGCAGACGCCGCAGTACGGGGAGCGGGGCACACCGCAGAGGGACCCACGGCCCGAGAGACCAAAGAATCTTTGTTAAAATAAATAAAAAATGTGTGCTCAAATTTAAAAAGGTGAAAATATTTTCAACATTATTATAAAAATCTGGATACAAGCCCCTCATAACTGCTCAAAACCTTAAACAAATATTAAATAAAAATAAATTTAACATTTAAACAAATGAGCTCATAATTATGGTAGAAATATTGAAGCGGTCAAAAACAAACAACAATAGGGAAGTTGCAACCTATTAAATGTTCATATTTTGACTATTGGATATTGTTAATTGACCCTCAAAACAAAAAAATCCACCATCGCCGAATTTTAAAACACCGTGATTGATTTTTAATGAATTTTTAAAAATCCACCCGCAAAAGTGCGCTCTTCTGAAACGTCACAAGCTTACGTCACAGGGCACTAATGGGCAGCCTTCCGCCGAAGATCCCTTGCTTTCGCTAGGGACATTTTGAGCGCGCTGATATTTTTATTTTTTAGAAATTCAATAATTCTTTTGAACACACTATGGAGGCTGGATTCGTTAAAGCACAATTTAAATAATCTTCCTCAAGTAACATCAATGATGATATTCGAATATTTCCGAGAGGATGAGAGGTTTAATGTTCCAGAAACGGTAGGAGTTAAATGCGAGGTGATAAGCCTTTTACGTTTCGTCTTCGAAGTCAACTTCGAAGCACGTCGGCTTCTCTCGTATCGGAAGAGCGCATGACGTCACTTCCTATGCCATTTGACGTCACAAGCGCTTGAACTTTAAAAATTAATTTAAAAAAAACTACTTATCGTATCGCAAAATTTTTTCCAACTATGATGTTCATACATGTTACTCTATCATATAAAAATAAAATTGAAAAATCGAAAGCTTCCCTATTACTCGTTTTTAAAAATTAGCGATTAAAGGATTGCCGTAAAACTTATGCACTTCAAAATTTCCAAGTGTCAGGATAAGAAAGTAGAAAAATCGTCAAAGGGAAAAAAATATTTTTTAAGCGACAAAAAAAAGAGGAGGGGGCGGGGAATCAGAGCAACGTGAAGTCTTCATGGGGGCGCCACGCCAGCGCCACGAAATTTGCAATTACTTCACTATAAGAGAATTATGAAACTATTGAAGTATTCCGTGGTGCTCCTGACTCATGAATAACACTAAAGGGCTGTGCAATGCTGTTATTTCAGTTTTATTAATTTTTCGCTGTTAGTTATGATTAGTTATATCAGTGGCGAATCCAGGGAAGGAGCTACGTGTTTTTTGTGTGTGTGGCTGCAGCCTGCAGCCGCACTCCCCGCCCGCAAATTTGATGAAACCGAAGTTTTTGCTTTTCTTTTACTTCGTTGGAACCGACATCAAGACGATATAAAAAAAATTCGACCTCAGTCCCCCCCCTCCTGGACTAAAACCCTTGCCTTGCCACTGAGCTATATAGTGAAGGGCGCAGTAGGAAGGTTAGATGTTCAAAATAGGCGCCTTGGTTCACAAAATCTTGTAACCATGGTAATAGACAAAAATTTAAATGGAAAGATGTATTAGTTTCATTTGAGTTCAAGTCGGTGCTACTTATTGTACTATAAAAAAAAATCCTATGAAGTAGTACGGTCGTCTAACTTGTTCATTTCACACAATAAATCTTATGGTAAATGGCTCCGTAATATCCAGTACAAAATCCTAAAAAAAAAGACTTAGACACCGGCGCACTAAGGACACCGGCGCACCGGGAATTTTCCCGGTATCCCGGCGGCCCAGTACGCCACTGTGAGCAGATGACGGGGTAATTCTTTTTTTTTTTCCTCTCTCGTTTTTCCTCTCTGTCCATTAATTTCCATGATTTGTCGAGCAAGAAATTTTTATTTTGTTTGATCTTGATTGGCAAAAGAATGTATAACTTTTTAAAAACTTTGCCTATTTTTTTCATATTTTCGTTGTTTCAATTACCTAATATCAGGCCTCAAAATACAGATTTTTTTTTCAAAAATTTCTCGGGGGGAGAAACCCCCGGATTCCCTGAAATTATGGATGTTCTATATCCAACTTAAAGGGACACTCTCCTGTTATCTTTACCACTACAAGGTGAATAAGAAAAATAAGAAATTAAAATAAAATAACAAAATTCAAACAGTGGAATCATTAAAAATCGAGACAAAAAGGGTTCTATGTTAACATTTTTATGCGTTTGGTGTGTCTATATATACTATATGTGTGTGTTAGGGCAATGTGCTAATCCGGGCCCCTCCCGAAAAAAATTTCTGGATACGGCCTTGGTGAATTGTAAGGGGAAAAAAGAAGAAAAAAATAAAAAACTCAAATTTGTTTCTTAGTTTTCATTCTTTGCAGCAATATGTGAGAATACGATTGATGATTTAAAATATATATACAGTAAAACCCCTCCTAACGGTCACCCCTCAACTGCGGACAACCCTCTTATGCGGACAATTTTTAATTCCTCGATTCCAAGGCAAATAACAATACAGCAGAGAACCAATTATCCGGGAAGTTCGGGACCATCGCTATCCCGGATATCTGAATTTCCCGGTTTTCTGGATCGCTAAAAAGCACTATTAGCCGATTGTTTGCAAAACTTAAATTACTGTAATAAATAGTTGTGCATATTAAAATAGGAAGAAAACAGTTCAGAAAAGCTCATAAATATCGAAATATTAAAAACTAAGAGTGAGAGAATATTTTGAACACCAAAAAACTGAAGTTATTCATAATACCTGAGACCCTCACATTCTGTTTGGAAAAGAAAAAAAAAATCCACTACTTTTTTGTGAAGTTTTGCCCCGCACAAAGGACAACCATTTGAAGTTGGTATTTGCAAACATTTTCCCTGAGTTTTCCGTGAGTAATATGGTGTTTATTAAGAAATCGCTCATATTCTTTTTGGTATTTCAGAAAAAATGCATAGTTTTCAAAAATTACCAAAATGGTATATTTTTTAAAAAATGGCGGAAAAATCGGGAAAAAGTTGCCGGTTTTCTGGTTTCCCGGTATTTTGGTTCCCGGATAAAAGGTTCTGCACTGTATTAAACTCTGTCTGCGGACACCCCTCCATTAACCCCTTGAGGACCAGCGCTCGGAAAACGAAGCGCAGCTACGGGACCGAACGTTCTGAAATGGAACGCCGCCATCGGCCCGAGCATTTACAGCAGTTAAGCCTAACTGAACAAAAATATTCATATAAAATCATCATCTCAAAATAATGGCTTGAAATTTTAATGTTGTTTAAACAATGTACTACTGATTACTAATTACTAATATAAAGACTATTACATTATTAGAAGGAACGAAATAAGTAGAATACTAAAACTTTAACCATGTGCACAAAATTAAATGATATGTGCACAAAAACAAAGTTAGAGTTTGACATCGTGAGTGTGGAATCAAAGAAAAAGAAATGTAGCAAAAAAATATGTTCCTTATATAATTTTGATTAAAACAACTTAGGTCAACGAATTTAAACTAGTTATATTTCCCACGCGACAAGTTTCAAAACTGCTTCATAATTCACTCGAAAACATTCCCTTTCACTCACTTCGCTAATCATTTTTATTGCAGTTTCCCATCCCCAAATGAAAAAGAATAAATACAGAAGAACAATATCAGAAAGGATTCAAAAATAATCATAAACTTCAGGCCTCTTGAACTCATTCCTGTACTCTCATTGAACGGGGAATCCCAAAAGTCTGGAACACATACGCGAAAATATTTTAACCTTCCTTCCCTCCCCCATAATTTATTCAGCTAGATGTATATCTCTTTCAATTACTCGTAAAAAAAAGAGAAGCAAAGATATAAGCAAGAGCAATTGAGACCTCATAAATCATATGCGCAGAGCAGTGATTCACTGTTGTTTACATAAAAAAAATCTATCCCATTGAGAGGCCCAAATAAGAAACTAAAGCGTGTACATGAAGGTCAAATACCATGTGACTCGAATATGATCAAAGTTATAGCCATTTAGCGCCATCTAGTATCATTTAAATATTCAATTCAATCGTTCCATTTCGAGAAAGCATATACGTGACGCTGGGACTACAGCGTCGATCAGAGCGCGTAGCGGATAAGTGACGCTGGGCTGATAGGAGAGGAATCGTTGCGTAGCGTCCGCGTGACGCTGGGTGCGAACGGGTTAAGGACAAAAAAAACTTGTCCTGTTAGTGTCCGCATTAGAGGTGTTTTACTGTATATTATTGAGATTCTCCACTGTCTTGGAGCAAGCGATTGTACTAGTAGCCCTGGTTGATTCTGTTAAACAGCATGATTTAGAAAAACTTTTGGATAAAAGCCTACCTAGGATCTCATCTTTAAACATGTTCTACACAAAACTTCAAAATGTACAGTTACATCCCTTTGTTTCTCACTGCCTCATTTCTAATAGCAATTATTTTTTATTTATTTCTTAAAAGTAGTATCATATTAATCATGCACTATTTTACAAACCGAAAAGTATTCCTTAAGAATGAGTAGGAGGGAAACTTCTTCCGATAACTTGAAATAATTGATCAATGCCATGGGATTTAAGCAACTCCTACTTTTCAACCACAACTTTTTCAAGTAATTATAAGGACAAATTTTCATAAACCAAATTAAAAAATGTTAAACACAGAAGAACATCGTAAAATAACTAATTAGGACAAATGTTACCAAAATATTAATTTATCAGCAGCAGTTTTTTTTTTTTTGGAAGTAAAATTTTTCTCGAAAAAAAAACTTTCCACTTCTAGTGGTTTTTAATTGTAGCACCTTCTAAGTAACATTTATCTTGTATTTCAATGAAATGAGCACTCCAATATCCAATTTTTTAATGTATTTCGAGAGGACAGGTTTACATATTTTGCATAGTATAAAGTTATGTCATCCAAATAATATTTTCATTTACACAACGAAAAATACTTAGGAGCAATTTTCTTTCAAATACTGCAGTTTAATTTCTTTTTCAGTTCAGCTATTGTCCAAGTACATCAACAGAGTTGAATATTTAATTTTCAAGTACTTTTCAAGTCCTCTAGTAGGAAAAATAAAGCTCAAGGGCTTTTAAGGACCATAGGAACCCTGGTTTATCACAAGTTTACAGTATTATCATTTTGTGTTATTGTGAGCACTTTTGTAATTCAAACAAAATCTAATGATAAAATTTATCACACATATTTAACAAATACGTTATGAGAAATTTTTAAACACTAATGTACTTCTGAAGAAATTAACAACTTAAAAATGTTTCTGCTCATAAAAATATATGTCTAAAAGCTTTGTTTCTTACAAACCTGCTTATTCCCTTGTTTTGCAGCTTTTTTTATTTCCATTTCCTGAAAAGTAAAGATAATTTGTCAAAAAGTGATACAGAAAATGCATATCATTCAGTTTTTTTAAATTATGTTTTCTATGCAAAAGGTTATCTCCAGATCAGAAATAAATATCCATACTGTCAACTGGTGTAACTTTAGCCTTCTTGGGTAACGTTAGTTGAACAAACGAAAAGAGATAGTTTCCTACTGAATTAGGGAGAGTAGTTAACACTTACTTGTTTCAAGGGTGGCAGCACTGGCTTGACTAACTCATTACTGGTAGTACTGATTAACTTTTCGTTTGTTGGGACACGCAAAGGCCAGTTACCTCAGTAGACCGGTATAAAAAGTTTTTTTTCTTGAAAAAACAAAAAAAAGGGGGGGGGGGGTTGGTCTAAACCAAGCTTTTTTTTTTGTTTGAAACTGGGTTTATTTGGTTTTTATAACTATTTCTAAGAAAAACAATTATATTTTGAGAAAATCATGAAGATTTTTTAATTAATTATAAAGGAATGTTTTATATTCATATTTGTACCTAGTTTTTTCATAATTAATTAAATAATTAAGAGTAAAATCTTGTAACTTCATTTCTTCATACTTAGAGATTTCTATCGGAGAATATTGTTTGAAAATCTTTAACTCTTACAAAAAATACAACACATAAATTGGTCTCGGTATAAGTAATCAAAGCGATAATTTACTGTGATAGTTAAGACATTATTTATTACAAATAACCAAAAATAAATTCTTGCAAATTAATTTCCTCATAACCATAGCTACCTTCTATAAATAAAATAATAAAAGTAAAATTAAAGTCACGCATTCTTAAACACGGAAAGTATTTTGTAGTATCGACAAATGAATCTGATGTACATGTTATACAACTTTAAAAATCAAAAGATCAATGCATATCGAGGGGCACGGCAGTGCCCCAGCCAAGTCGAGCGCGAAGCAAACACTGCTGTACCATCTTTACTGGAACCATTTCGTCGCATTTTCAGGCCCCTATTTGAGAACCTTCTGATGAGACCAGAACGCAGAAATTTTCGTCATCCAGTAAGCTATAATCACACACTGGAAATCCGAAATTTCAAGTCTGTAGGTCATTTAGTTCCGAAGTTAAGCGAAAGCAAAGTTTCGCATTTATGACACTCACTCACTCATGATCATCAAAATAGAACTAGTACTTCCCATAAACTCAGAGAGGTGAAATTTGGTACAGAGTTAGGGTTTATTGGCCACATAAAGGGAATCTATAAAAACTAGGCTAATCGAAAATCTGGAGTGACCCTGATTAGAAAACACAAGAGCCCAACCAAACTATTAGAGATCGACCTACCGCCTTTACAAAAAATGTTCAACTTGGTGGGCCGCTTAATTTGATGTCAAAAATCGAAAGTCTGAAGTATCTAATGAAAAACCCTCAGCTGGTCTCAGCTGTATTAGATATGGTAATGCCCCCTTCTACTCTTGGTACATCAAAAAATCGACTGTCATTGCGAAAGTCCAGCGTAGTGGGACACATCTTCTAATTTAATCTAGCCTAACTTTAGTCTACTTGAACATCACACAAATTAAATGTTTCTACAAAAAGAAGTGAAATCCCACCAAAAACATTCTGTAAAAAACTAGCCAAGTCTCGATGGAGCTGTTTGTTTATCTCTAAAAAGTAATGAAATCTAAACAAAGTCGTGACAAGTCGAAGGTTCCTTACTGCGATTTCTTTATTGTTATAGTTAATGTTGTGTGACTTAGCCGTTAAAGAGTATACACAAGGGTACAAAAACAGGTGCTCCATGACACCATTGCACCAATCTGTCGCCAGAACCACTACCCATTGACGATGGAAAATTGCCACTTGGAAAACGTTTAAACAAAATTGACTTGTACCCACTAACGTATAAAGAATGTTTAACGGCCAAGTCACACAACATGAAATATAACAATAAAGAAATCGCAGTAAGGAACCTTCGACTTGTCATGACTTTGTTTAGATTTCATTACTTTTTAGAGATAAACAAACAGCTCCATCGAGACTTGGCTAGTTTTTTACAGAATGTTTTTGGTGGGATTTTGTTTACAGATTTTTAAAAAAGTTAAAAAATCATGTAATTTATTTACCTAATGTAACAGTGACAACAATTATAGAAAGAAGACAAGTAGGTTTTAAGAAAATCATTATGTTTTCCATTGTAGACATTATTTATCTTGGTTTAATGCATTTAGGAATACAATATTTTATCAAAAAAAAAAAAAATTATTTTAATTAAAATCCTCAGTACAAACTTAAAGGACAATACTTTCTTAACATATTTTAATAATAAAGACTGTCATAAAAATTAATGTTTATTGATTCTTCCACCATTCATACATGAGACTTCTTTTATTATATTAGGACCAAAAAAGTTCTTTGAAAGGGTGAAAATTTGGCACAAAATTTTGTTTATAAGAGCACAGAGTTACATGAATATTTTCTGTTTTCATAATTTTATACAATTTCTTTTCTTGCTGTGACTACATCATCTATCAAAGATGCAAAAAGTGTGCACAGGTATAAGCGCAATGTTATGCCTACTTTAAGTATTCTTGGACTTATTTAGTTATATTTTTTCTCTTGTCATTTAAACATTCTAGTGTTAGGATAGTTTTACATTATGCATCGCTTCAATGGTACATAATCTATCTCAATAAATCTTAAGTAATCGAGCAAATTGGGTAGTGTATGAAGTTTTAGTTGAAATATGCTTTTTGGACTATTTTGAAACATGCAAAAGACTGAAAATAATTAAAAAATTATAAAAGAGCTACTTGGATTTTTTTTCATGTAATTTCAGAAAAACTTAGTTAGCCTTGTATATATATTTATGTACCTAATAGAAAAACTACATAGATTTTTTAAAAAAGGAAAAAAAAAAATAATAATAATAAAAACTGTTTATAGCAAACTTGCATTACTTTAAACAATATAAGTTTTTAAATTTATTAAATATGTAATTTATCTATAAAGAATTGCTAGTTACATTGCATTAATTAGATTTTAATCTCGGCAATAATATGTAAAATTTACGAAACCATTTCGGGAAAAACAATGAAAATTTTTGTAAAACAAACCACTTGTTTTAAACCAACGTGGTTTAAACCAAACAACCCCGCAGTAGACAGCATTATATATTTGATAATGAAATGGAGATCATAATGCAGATGAGAATCATTAAATTGAATAACATATTTGAAAATACTAACAAAAATGGAGAACAAATAAATCAGTCTGAAATACAATTTGAATGTAATAATTATATCAAGGGCAGATTCAGGGGAGGGTCAAAGGGTCAGCTCACTCCCCTGTGATGACAAGAGTTTTATTATTATGATTATTATTAAACTTCAATTTTTTAGATTAAAAAAAACAAAAAAAACAGTACAAGTACCTTTTTTTCCTTGGTTTTGTAAAATATTTCTTCTCAGTAAGACATAATTCAAAGGATTGACTGTGTTCCTTTTCTGGGCTACATTGCTATTTTGAGTTTTTTGTTTATTTACAAAAGAACAATAATATCTAATGAGTCTAATGTTTTTTCACAGCATTGTTCTGTCTCAAACTGTGTGTGTGTGAGCCTGTCTGTGTGAAGAGATATGACTTTTGATAAAAATTTGAAAGAATACAGTTTGATTCATTGTGCAGGTGGCGCCGTTGAAAAAGTGAACTGAAAGAGACTTGATCTTTTTTTGGGGGGAGAGGGGGGTGCTACATAATATAAGAGCAGGTGCCAGGAGTTAAGCTCCCCTGCTTAACTGATACTTTTAGGTATAATGCTGGCCATTGAAACTTAACCCCCCTTACAAAACATTCTGGATCTGCCCCTAAATAATATCGACTTAATAAATGGAAAAATATGAATTTTGTCATGAGATACAATCAAACTATTTCATAGCAAAGCACTTAATATCAAATGAAACTGCTGATTATAATTAAGTTTACAAATAAACACTTTTGAACTTCAATACTCCATGCAATACTTTAAATGCACAGTCAATAAGAATCAGAAAACATACAGCTTTTTTGTTAAGAAAACCAATTCTTTGGAGAATCTATAACTTTACCAATTGTTTTTCTTGTCTCTCTAAATCTCTTCTGTCTTTTTCTATATCTCGTTGAGCACGACGTAAATTTCTGTTCTGGTCCCTCATCAGTTCTAGAATGCAGAAAAAAAAGGCTCAGAGCAAAATAGGGCAATTCCATTAAAAAGTGGACATGAGGGCTGAAATTTAAAAAATTGTTTTACTGCTACAAGTAATACATCAAATTAAAGCTAATAACATGAGGTTTATGAAATTATTAAAGAAAAGTTTTATAAAAGTAACCTTTTTATTATTTTTTTGAGCCCTAAAGTTAACATAATATAATAAACTTGTATTTAGGAAAAACATAGCATTTTCATTCGCCCAAAATTACTATTTAAAGCAAGAGAATTTTGTATGTGTGTCTATATATTACTATTTTTGACATTTGTCTATCCTTTGGAACACTTAATTCTTCATAACAAAATATTTAACAGGATTTTTAGTATAAATAAAGAGATATAGCTGTCACACCCATCACAAAAAAGATGCTTAAGTTACCATAGCAAATGCATTTCTCTATGGAAAAATATGAAAGTTTCCAAAGTTCTAATGTTTGCAGGTCTGAATAGGAGTACAATGTTTAAATTTGATCAAATATTTTTTCCCTGGGAAAATTTGCTGTGACGAGTGTGACTAACGTTTGTCATGGGTTTGACAAAATCATTGGGGCAAGTGTGACAGCATTTAAAATAGCTTTTAAAAACTTTCTGAATGAAATAGAAGATTAAACCATTTCTTAAAAAATTAGCATTGTAGTTTTTAAAAAAATCTGAAAATCTTATAACATGACAGATTTGAATTATTTGTATTTCAATCCTTTTTTCGTTATTAAGAGAGTTACTTTTATTTAATTCTTGAAACATTTCAAAGGAGTAAAATAGCTTCAAAGTAGAGACATACCGAGTACTTGGTAACTATTCGGTACTCGGCCAATTTGCCGAGTGCTTGGTACTTAGCCAAATTTTGATCAGATACTCAGCCAATACCGAGTAGTTGCAAAAAATTGAATATTGTTCAAGACAGATATTACAATTAATAATAAACGCAGGTATATAATATATTGCAATCACTAACAGTTCAAATTTACAAGCCAAGCTTAAATTTTGAGAATAATGAAGTTTATATTGCTTTAATGGAATGAATCTTTATTTTAATGTCCCCAAAGTTAATAAAATTTATTTATAAAAAATTGGGCAAAAAAGGTAAGTGTAGAAAATATGGAATTTTTATACCATTAAATGGATTTTTGCTACGAACAAAAACTATTTATAAGGAATATAAAAAGACCTTTGCTTAAAAAATAAAAGCAAACAAAACAACATTTAAAGTACAAATGTGCAGGAACACTGCAAATACCTGTTTTGGCGTTACAAGGAATGCCTTTTACAATGCATAAAATGTGAGCTTATGGATTTAAAGACATCCGACAGAAGTCGGATTTTTTTGTCGAATGTCTTTACATTCATTAGCTCACATTTTATACCCTGAAAAAGACGTTCCTTGTAACGCAGAAGTACGTGTCTGCAGTGCTCGTGTATTGCTTTTAAAAATTATTTATGTTTGGCGAACTAGAACTAAAATAGATTGGTATAATTTGTTTTAGTTCTAACTTGATTAATCACACCTTTTGTTTATTTTTAATTTTAAAAATAACTTTTTTCTAAAATGTTTGACAGAAATAAGATCTTTTAAGTAAGGCATAATTAAATTTCAGCTGGAATATTGTTTTAAAAACTATTATATGGACAGGAAGGACTATACTACTATTCCAATAAGTTCAAAATGTACCACGTATATGTTGATGGTTTTTCTTAAAACAAAATTGATACTCGGTAACTCACTACTCTGTAACTCGGTACTCGGCCGAGTAGTGAAAGGCCGAGTACTTGGTACTCGGCCAAAGTGTTACTCGGTACGTCTCTACTTTTAACGGAAGTAAATTATCAGTTGCCCATTTCCACAATTACTCTGTTTTGTGGAAATGCCTCAGTCAAATTTTTTTCATGAGATAAAAAGTAATATCGAAGACACTGGAATTATACAACAAGTAAACTTTACCCAAAACTATGGCACAGGTTCTCAGGATGCAATATAAAGCCTCACTGACCAATTATGACATTTACAAGTTGTGCATGGCTAAAACATGATACAATTTGTTTTATTATGGAAGTAAATTACTGCATCATGACAAATATGCTCCATGGGACATTTTAAAATGCTAGCATAACTGATCTGAAAACGGAATTGTCTAACCATGAAAAGTGACAAAATGTTCTGATTGCTGTAGAGCTCAATCAAAAAAAAAAAAAAAAAATGTAAAACAAAACTAATGCTTCCTTCCAGGACAGGGGATTTTCAACTAATATGAGATTAGAATTTTTTTACCATTTTGTAAAAAATGCGACAGTAGTCGTATTTGTCTTATTGGCTAAATGCAGTCAACATTGTCAAATTGAGCTAAGTCAAATCAAGCAGCTTTTCATTTATTTAATTGTGCAGTGAAGATGACAAGAATTGATCTGTATATTGAAGCAAATACTGTAGTCTGAGTGAATATCATCTGCAAGTTAGAATTAATGATGAAATGAAATCCAGACAAGTGACAACTTTCGGGAAAGCAGCTCTGATAATATTTAAGCTGAACAACCTGCAAAGTTTACATTGTAAAATATAGCTACCACTGACACTCAAATGCTATATCTTACTCCCAGTCAGATTATATTAACACCTGATGTAGCTTTTATTTTTCTTTTCACTAACCACCAAAGGTAATGTAATACAAAGCACTACTAAATCCTGTACTACTAATTTATTGCATTTCTACGACAAGGTTACCTCAGCTTTAGATAACAAAAAATGTGTGGATGTTGTTTATATTGATTTTCAAAAAGCTTTTGACAAGGTACCGCATGTTGCTCTTCTCAGCAAGTTAGCTGACATTGGAATAGGAGGAAAAACTTTACTTTGGGTTAGAAATTGGCTTACTGGTAGGAAGCAAAGAGTAGTTGTGAGAGGAAATCATTCTAATTGGAGTGATGTTTTAAGTGGGGTTCCTCAGGGATCAGTTTTAGGGCCTCTTTTGTTTATTATATTTATGAATGACATCAATGAAAATATTTCTGGAAGCATGAATTGTTTTGCTGACGATGTAAAAGTTATGGGGATTGTCGAAAATGAAGAACAAGTAAAACAGCTGCAAGAGGATTTAGATCATATTACTAAGTGGGCAGATAAATGGGGTATGGCAGTTAATGTAGGGAAATGTCAAGTGCTACACTTAGGTCATGGAAATAAGCGTATGAGATATCGTTTACAGGGTTCAGTCATAAATCAGGCAGAAAATGTTATGGATCTGGGTGTCTTTATAAATCAGGACTTCAAGTTTAGTCAACAGTGCAGTATTGCTAGTAACAAAGCCAACAAAATGCTTGGGTTCATCAATAGATCTATTTCAAACAAATCTAAGAAAGTTCTTCTGCCTTTATATAGGAGTTTAGTAAGACCTCATTTGGAGTATGCTGTTCAGTTTTGGTCGCCTTATCTGAAGAAAGATATTTTTGTATTGGAAAGGGTTCAAAGAAGGGTAACTAAATTAGTAAGGGGACTCTCAGATTTAGATTATGATACCAGACTTAATAGGCTTAACATGTATAGCCTGGAGCAAAGGAGAGTCAGAGGGGACATGATTCAGTTATTTAAATTTATCAAAATGAAAGATGTAAATGGATTAAATTTTTGCGGGGAAAGCAGGACAAGGGGTCATTGTTTTAAGCTATTTAAATCTCAGGCTAACTTGGAAATCAGGAAAAACTACTACTTTAGCAGGGTCGTGGGCACTTGGAATAGCTTACCGGAAGAGGCGGTAATGAGCAAGGGAGTGGATAGCTTTAAGAGGGCCATTGATCTTCATTGGGGACTAATTAATTGACTAGGACCAGCCTAGCTGGGCCCAGAGCCTGTTGCTGGTCGTCACATTTGTATTTGTATTTGTATTTGTATATTATTAATATTACATTACTGCTCTACATCTTAACTTTAAAAAGAAAAAATAAGCAAAGATATGCAAAAGATGATATTTAAAAAACGAAATTATTTGTAATTACCAAAAAAAGCTACACTTGACCTAATTTCGTTAGCGGCCATTAAAGACCTGCTAAACTAAATGTACACCCAGTACTAGCTTTTTCTCTTGAAATGTAAATTTATATTCACTATTGTCAAGTATGGCATATGTTCTGATCACTATTCTTTTAGAAATTGCTCATCCAAGTAGCAGATTTGCACAGTGTCACACCCGTCACAAATTTTGTCACACTCGTCACAGCACAAAAAAAAATCCTATTTAGTAAAAAAATTTAAATTCATCATAAATAAAATGCATTAAGTTTCATTTGAATGTCTTTTAATGGAAAAAAAATGCTTTGGTCTTGAAACATTGAAATAATTACAGGAATTTCTAGTCATGTCTCGCAAATGTCACACCCATCACAAGATCAAAAAAATTTCTTTAAAAAAAATTGAAAAGTCCTACAGTTTTGCTTCAATTTAATTATTTAAGCAAATGCATAGTTAAACATGATTAAAATACTTGTATTTGTTAACTGATTTAGAGCTCAAAATGTTGGTTTAATTGGTAAAAATAGTGTCTGAATGTTACACCCATCACAATGGAATTGTCCAATATTATGCATTTAATATCACACACTGATTTGATTTTTCAAAGATAAAATTTTTAAAATATGTAAAATAAAATTTTTAAAATTTTATTCATAATTTATTTCAATAATAGGTCATGAATTGGACACATTTATACTTTTGTAATTAGGTGCACCAAGCCAAAAATTAGGCTATTTAAAACTCATAGAGAAAACATGTTAATACCATGTAGTAACATAATGGATCTACCAATGAGGAATCTAATTGTAATGCAAGCACAGTTGCCAATGCTTTGGTGGTGGATCCATTCTGTGATGCGGCAATAAAGCAGTTAGACATCTACTTTACTGTGCTACTTACTGTCTTCCTCATTTGTGTTGTGATTCCTCAAACATAGTAGAACCCTGTATTGCTTATAAATATGTAACACATGTTTTAACATTTAGCTAATTATACATCTCCTCAACTAGCCATTTAAATAGATTGTGGCATGTTTTTTAGACTGTATTTCTACGAATGGGGCACAGTGCTTCAAAGATAATGGCCTAGTTCAGGGGCAGTGCAATTGCAAGAGAAAACAGTACCCATAGAGATGAAAATTAGCAATCGCCAAGACACATGTAGTAACTAAATAAAAGCAAGGGCGACTAAAAATATTTGTGTAGTTCTACTTTTGGATAGGGGAGAGGGGGGCACCTTTGAACACTGTAAATATTATCTTTAAAAAAAATGTTACGTTTTTAATGTATATGGCAGCACATTACTATTGTTTCTCTGCAGCAAAGTAAGCCAAGTTTGATCATTTTGCATGCATACTATTGTCTGAGCAAGGTATGTGTTTTTTTCTCTCTGAAATCTAAACTTTTTAAAATAAAGTTGTAAGGTTTTTGTAAAAAAACCTGTAATTCTATAATTCTAAATGATTTTACAATATTTAAAGATAAGTTTTAGCTTTAACTTTTAGGTTTTGTTGTGTTATTATTCTTAAGCCTACTTGAGTAAATTGTTCTAATTCCTAATTCCATATAATGGGGTACCTTTGAACAGAAAAGTTGGGGCACCTTTGAACAAATGAAACTTAGAAGAAAAGAGTTATAAATGCACCTAAATATTACTATTTTATTTTGGATTTAAAAGAAAATTATGAAAATGAAGACATACAAATTACTGAATAGTCTGTTTTTTAATATAATTAAAGTTCTACTGATATATAAACACTACTTTTAATTACTACTCTTGTGTTTTATTTTGCACATTGCCATTATTCCTATTAGAGAAAAATGTCTTTTATAAAAAAAAATCTAATTTTGAAGATATTATTTTGGATACAGATGAAGAGGAAAAGGCTCTTGTTCTAGAAGATTTACATGTCAACGATTTCATTATACTTCAATTCCAAACTAAACGAACCGTTCTTCATTACGTTGGTCAAATTGAACAGCAATTGCAAGAAGAAACTGAATTTAATGTTAGGTTTCTTCGCAAAAAGGAAAGCAATAAATTTTACTTTCCCGTAGCATCAGACACCAGCACAGTAGATTTCCAAGATATAGTAAAAAAACTGCCACAACCACAGATTTCTGGAGGGACCTTACGTGCTGTTACAACATTTTGCTTTGATGTCAATTTTGATTCATATAAAATTAATTAAATAGTTATAAATTTTTAATTTCAGTTAAATAAAATGCTGGACCTGAGTCCCATCTAACACCAGAAACCTGCACCACAAGTTCCCAACCAAAACATGACTACACCTACTTAAATATTTAAATACAATTTAATTTCCCAAGATTGGAGCAACTGACCTCTCCCTTCCTGATCTCCCAAAATACTAGGCCAAGGCTACAGAAAAATGGACATTATTTAACATGGGTTAACCCTAAAAAAGTAAGAATTTGAAAAACTATCAGTTCATGAAATTCACCCAGTCACAACAGAAGATGAATAATAATTAATTAAACTGCATGATAAAAAGGCCGAAAGATTACAGAAAATATTATTCTTCAATGGAATTAGCTATTTTGAGGCTCAGAGAGAGAGAGAGAGGGAGAGAAGGGTTGAAGTAGAAGGGACATTCCATTTTAGCCTGTGCATTTGGGGATTTGCAATGAATAACGTGCGAACACACGAATATTGTGCCTTGGAAATTGAGTTATTATGCATTGGTTTTCTTATTTTACTTTTCAAGCACAAAGGTATTTATTTAACTTTACTGTGCCTATAATTAAACTATCAGCACAGTTATTTTGGGAAAGCAGGGCACAATTTAAAAATCGTTAATAAAACAAAAGTTCCAAAATCATTAAAGAAAGAAAAAAGTAGCGAAATCATAAAAATGAATTACAAGCTGTTAAGGTCGGCATACCAAATCATCAAATTCAAACACTGATATTTTACGTAACTTAGAGATAGAACCCAATAAAACTGACATTTTAAGGTAGACGATAAAAACGACAAAACAAATAAGTTGAACAAACCTGCTGCGGTTGGCTTTTTTGAAAAGAAACTCATTTTTCTCGGGAAATAATTTTAAAAAATTCTTCGTAAAAGAAACGATCATCTGACTGTGACATTCGGCAAGAGATTAGTCATTTCAGATTTCAGCATTCAGAGGAATGTTTACAATGATCTGTTGCCATTTATTTATCTTATTTTGACTAAATACATTACTTTTAATTTATCCAATGGTGTGGCAACGGCTCAGTATTCTCGTCTGTCGGACTTGTTTTCATACTACGATATATATTAATGGTTGCTCTGCAGTGCTTAAGAAACGCGCTTCAGTTCAATATTTCTATTCTATTCTATTCAAGAGTCACAACTGACTATAACTGTATTTATGTCGAGGACTGCATACAAAGTGCCTTGCCTCCATTATTTTATATACCGATAGATGGCAGCACCATCACCGGATCGAACAGTTAATGAGAATTTAGAACTAGTCCAAGAGCTAATAGCTACCTGGTACTAGCTTCCCCAGAGGTATCGTTTCACTTGGAGGACATTGAGACCACGAGCATATTTAACGTCGCCCAGTCCCCTTTAATGACGACGGTGGGTCTTCGACCAGCGGGGATCGAAGCCGAGCCCCTCCGGCCCCGAGTCCAATGCCCTACCGATCAGGCTACCACGGCCCCAGTTCAATATTTGAAGGTTGCATACTTTCTGAGCACTGGGGCTGGATCTGTAGCGGGGGTCAGGACCCCTCCCAAAAACTTTGTGAGAGTAGGAACATTTTTAAGAAGAAAAATAAGATAGAAAATATGAGATACTAACAAAATTAAACGCATGTGTTTTTTCTCCTCGAAGCAGAGCTACTATTTCAAAAATTTTACTCCACCTTGTTGCTCACGAAACTAAAGATAACCTAAATTTGCTTTTAGGGCTTTAATTTCGAACCTTTACTGGAGGAGAGCCCGTATTTCCATGCTGCTCCACGAACGTCACGAAAAATAACTTAAAATTGCATTTGTCTTCTTGATACTTACTTGCTGTCTTAGCTTTGACCATGTTTATAATAATGCGTTTGGAGTTTTCCTGAGGAAAATGCCAAGTTACTTATTAAATTTTCTTTGAATGTTATAAACACACGACTGGCTTTACCTAGAACCCCTGTAACTGGAGACACCGACGCATACGCAAGCAAGCAGGATCAATCGTACTTATTACACAACAAGGAAATACAGAATAAAAGACATCCCGTGGAACACTGCAACATGTTATCAAAGGTTACAGAGCATTTATAACGTAGTGATAGTAAAATCAGAAGAAATAAACAGAAGCGAGCTCCGTTTCCAGGTTGCCAGTCACTTCGTCGACTATTAATTATCCATAAAATACACCGCCAGTTCAGTTATTCCATCCGAGGACTGCTGTTTCGTGCTTTTTAGCACTCATCAGCCCGGAATAGGAAGCATCTGAGCTGGAGGCGGAAAACCTCTTAAGGGATCCAAGGGAGCCAAACAAACTGGTATCCAGGGTCGTATCCAAAGGTGGGGGGCACCCGACGCCCCCCCCCCCCGAAACCCGAATTTTTTTGTACCGTAAAACAGAGGACAGTTTTTTTTTTAATTTCTCATGTCAGAAAAAGAAAATAACAAAGTTGAAGAAATACAGAAAAAGCAATTCTAGCTCTCATTAGTTGCAAAGCCATACTTGAAATTTAGACCTAGGACTTCCGGCTCTCTTTCCCAATTGAATTCAGGGCCAAGGCAGGCACCTTGTCAGTTTGGTAAACTTGCCCTCCTCCATCAGGGGCGTGCGCAGAAATTATGGGACCCATCACAAATGACTTTTTCGGGCTCCCTCCATATTGTTTACCCGTATTTCACCCCTAAGTTTAAAAATAATGGGCCTTCTTCAGGCTCGGGCCAACAGGTGTACCTTCTCCCCCCTGCGCACGTCCCTGCCCTCCTTCCCCTAAAACTCTTATAAAACTTACACTGCACCAATTTCGAGCCAGGGACTCCCCAAGAGCCAGACCTCTAGTTTCCGATAAGGCTAGTATCTGGTTACCAAGATGTGCCAAATTCAGCTCTTTGATACATCCTGAGTAAAAAATGTATAAATCATGATTCTCGCGTTTTTGTAGCATATTTTTCAAGATCAGTATTTGTGACTGATATGTTCCACGTCTCGCCCTTTATTTATTACCGAATTCAGTGTTTTGGAAGTTCTTTTGTTGTTGCTCGTTTTTATCTTACTTCTACTGCATACTGTTAATATCTTAAGCATGAGAAAAAAAAATCACACTTACTTTGCTCTATTTCATTTTCTGCAATACTTGTGATTGAAAAAAAAAAAATGTTTGCTTTGAGAAATATTTCGTTACATTTATTTTAAACTTAAAACGGGTGTGTGTCTTACAAAGCTATAATCATTTTGTAAGATTGTGCAATCAACTTCTGAAAAGTGCAAATAAAGTGCTTTAAATAATTTCAACTGTTCTACAGAGTCTTTGAAGAATATTTAAGTTTTTGAAATTCCTTGAAAAGTTCTTCAATTTTGGCTCTTATCAAGAAAATAAAGTACAAATTGTCCAAATGGTCAGAATATTACTTTTCGTTGTTATTTTCTGAATCTCTACACCATTTTTTTAAAAACATTTTTTACAATTTTTATACTCTAGGGCATTTTATGAAAAGGGGGAGGGAGGCTATGCTGGGGGAAATGATCAAAAACAAACTACACTAAAAGCCGATATGAGCAATTGAGGATGTGCTTCTATTTTCTCCTCTCTGTGGATTAAGGTCAACGATTTGTCGAGCAAGCAACTTTTAACTTTTATTTTGATTAATCTTGATTTGCAAAGGAATGCATTACTTTAAAAGACTATGTTTGCCTATTTTTCTTTATATTTTTGTAGTCTCAATTACCAAATATAAGGCCACAAAATACAGATTTTTATATCTATTTTTCAAAAATTCCCCGGGGGAGAAACCCCCTGCCCCCAGAAATTATGCATGTTCTACTCCCGACTTAAAGGGACACTCTCCTGTTATCCTTACCGCTACACGGTGAATAACAAAAATAATAAGAAATAAAAGTAATAACATTCCAACAGTGGAATCAGTAAAAATCTAGGCAAAAAACATCTTCTATGTTAAATTTTTTATGCGTGTAAGTGTGTCTATGTGTATGTATGTGTGTGTGTGTGTTAAAGCAATGTGCGAATCCGGGTCCCTCCCGAAAAAATTTCTGGATACGGCCTTGCTGTTAGTTAATGTTATGAATTAGCACACCAGATGAGTGACCGCAGCAATGGTGCGTTTCACCTCAAAGATTGATGGCAAAGTATTCCTATTCCGGACTGATGAATGCTAAAAAGCACGAAACTGCAGTCCTCGGATGGAATAACTGAGCTGGCTGTGTATTTTATGTATTTCTGTCTTAGCCCTGACTTAGGACGGTAACTTACTGCAAAATATTAATTATCCCTTTCTCTTTTCTTTCTGCATCTGCTGTAAATCTGAAGAGCTGAAAACCCTTTTTGGAGCTGTATGCACAATTAACAGCTGAACAACCACCCATTTGACTCACTTTAACATATGTTAAAGAATTGTAAACATCAGCAATAATGCTATCGCTGCGAAGCACTGGATCAAGTTTGCTCCGAAACGGAGGATGCGTCGGCTCCTCCACTACAGGGGCCTCAGCTTTAACCGGTGAGATTTCTTAATTTTTCAGAAAGATTCCAGGATAATTTAGGTATGCCTCTGAAATTCAGCGGAAAACATTCTTATTTTTGCAAGATATCTTCTTTGCAGAAATTGGGCACATTAGCTGCCCATTATTTTCCAACAACGTTTCTGAATTGTTTTTATATAGTGTAGAGATCTTTTAGCGCGAATTTTAAAAAGATATTCTATCCATTTCCGATGGAGTTTCAGAATAATTTGCATCATTTTTCAGTTTCAATTTTTTACTGCGAAGAACGTTAAAATTGTCTGGGTAATGACAGTTAGACGCTTCAGTACCCCAACACCTACCAATTTAGTTTGTTTATCGCGTTTCAAATGACATTGAAAGCCATGGCAAATGGGTCACAGAGACATTCCTAACATCGACAAGGTATTAAACAGGAGGGAGAGCTTCTATTAACCTGCACCAAAGGTAACTGCTTGCTAGGTACCGACTTCCAGATTTTTGAAGACACTGATTTTAAGAGCACGTACTCGATGGGTTTAGGCTCAAAGTTCGATGGGGCCACCCTTCGAACCCGAGTTCAACGAGTTATCCACTATGCTACACCACTCGCTACAGTGGCGTAGCGAGAAAAAATCCTTGGGGGGGGGGGGGTAATTTTTTCTGAAGTTTAAAGTAAAGCCATGCCCTCAAGTTTATACACTTATACTGTATATATACATATATCTATCTATCTATCTATCTATCTATCTATATATATATATATATATATATATATATATATATATATATATATATATATATATATATATATATATATATATACTAGCAAAAATACCCGGCGTTGCCTGGGTCAGTAATAATTATGAGAAACAATCGTTACTTGCCCTTGCTTTCTGTTTTAAGCGAAAAAATTCAAAACAAACCTTTTTGACGTGATTAAAAATCGAGCTTCTTCCTTGCTCATAAAATTAAAATAGCAATAAGTATAAAGAACAAAATAGTATTCATTTAGAAACGAAAGCACGACATTTAAGCATACACAAATTCGAAGAATTTCCAAAATATGAAATTAAACTTGACATGTTTAAAAAGATTTATCTGTTAGTACCTTTTTTTTAACATCTAAAACCTTCTCTGTATGGCTATTGATATAGGAACTGTTTTAAAAAATGTAGCCGCCCGTGTTCGCCTTATACTTGCTTTAGTTATTTTGGGAATTTTCAATTATTGTGGGCACTTGGTGCGGTTTAAAATGTTACCAAATTTGCGAGAATCATTTTGGGATACCTTCGACAATGATCCCCCTTCTTACTAATTTTTATAATAGAAATATTGTCACCAGATGCTGAGATATTTTTGGTCAAAATAAAATGGCGCTAAACGGTTTCATCCGAAATGTTTCCGAAATAAGTAGTAAAATTTGGCGATTGTTTGAAATTGTGCAAAACTAAAAATTTATGGAAGTTTTTTTGCTCTTTATGGATTTGCCTAATTTAGTTGCTGGATTATTTTACACAGTAAAAAAAAGTTTTTTAAAAAGATTCTTTGTTTGGCGATATTTTGTTTACATGGTGTAAGCTGCGAAACATTATTACGTAGCCTTTGGCTTCAAAAACAGAGACAGTTGAAAAAACTACCAAATGCATCAGCTACTGAAATCTTTCTGCAAAAATTTTGGCGATATTTCTGCTGGTTGATTAGATAGTGAGTAAGTGTCCAATCCGCATAAATAATGATTAGAAAAACCGTTAATTACATTTAAGTTCCGTTTAAATGGAAAATGATCAGTCAAATCCATTTATTTTTAGCCAATCTTGTGGAAAAACGTTACTTTGCGGTTTGACTTAAGAAAAGCCTCAAAAAGTCAGACGAAACGCAAAAATATTCAACAATACAACAATTCTAGCTATCGACTGGGAGTTGAGATGATACACTAAACAATGAATTGGATTGATGAAAGCCTTCGAACAGGGAACAAAAAAAGCTCATAACTCGTTTTTTATACAACTTAGAAACTTCGAACAGTTGCTACCTTCAGCAGAAAAATTAGCGCTTTCGATGGACACATAATGTTAATATGTGCACGTTTTTTTTCACCCCCAAATTGGGGTATTTATGCGAAATTAGGACTAAATTTGGAATAAAAAAGGAACTATCAATCAGATTTTTTTCGAACTGGTCTATAAACCTTCCCAGTAACAAAATAAACAAACGGTGAAAGTTTCAGCCAAATCTGCCGGGTAGTTTCTGAGATCTTAGGGAAGAAATTTACCAAACTCCATTTTTATATATATAGATATATATATATATGTATATATATTGTTTTGGGGCTCATGGGGGAGGGGGGTTCTGACCCCCCTATCCTCCCCTATGGCTACGCCACTGGCTCACCATATCCTCTGGATAATTGCATCACAACTGTCATTCTAACTCGTTGAGCAGAAAAATCGGAATATTTTCTTACTGTTCCAAAAATATTACCAAATTATTCATTCTTTGAGCAACGGTGGTTCATATAAAGCAATTGAAAACTTCTTTGTTTTAAACGAAAACTTTCGTTAACGTGTTTTTGACTGTGGTAGTGGCTTAAAGAAAAAAAATTATTAAGATTTAAGATTACAAGATTCTAACACCGCATTTTGAAAGTCCTACATCTTCCAACAGCTCTATCATCATAATAGTTTTGTTGTAAAAACTGTGTGATTTGCTATTACAGAAAAATACTACCAACTGATTAATGAAGTAATTTTTCTCCATGCATTATAGTTGCAAAATGCCAACTTCTGTGTGCAGAAAGATCAACGTTTGCGTCAATCTGCATGAAATGTAGCTGATTGAAAGTTACTTTTTTTACCGATACTTTTAGAAAGACAATTTTTATTAAAAATTAAGTTTTTTTTTCTTCCAATTTTGATTATTTGAAATTGGCCCTGCAAATAGAAAAGGTAGTATATTATATGTTGTTGGTTAGACTGAATATTTGTTAATTACTTGTTGACAAGCCCGGATTACCCAATAGGTCATCCTAAGCCCCGGCCTAGGGGCGCAAGCCGAAAAGGGCGCACGTCACGGAGAAAAAATTAATGATCAGATTCTTGAAAAAAAAAAAGTGACGCGCTAGTATATCGGTAAGAAAAATTCAATTAGAATACATTGCAACCAGTCTGCTAGATAGAAAGAAAAGCAATGGGAGGAGAGGGGATTAGGCGAAATGCATGAGTCGAGGTCCTTTTCCGGTCAAAGCAGATAATTTTCATTATCTTTGATTTGAACACCAATTCCCTTAAACTATAGCTTTTTCCATGGGCGGACTGGGTCCACCAAGAGGGGCGCCAAACCATGACTCCCAAGGGTGCATAGGTTCGAGAGAGCAAAAAAGAAAAAAAAATAGTGTTCGCACATATTCAAGGGCGCCAAAAGGGGAAAAAAAAAAGAAAAGAAAACACGGAGTCGCACGGGTTCGAGGGCGCACCAGCCCGTGCTCCGATGAGCTAGTTCGCTCCTTGCTTTGTCAAAGTAAAAAACTTATTAGAGGTAAGTTACATGTAGGAAAATTAGTAAAAAACATGATCCAGAAAATGTTTCGAAAAGTTTCCTCGTTAGAGTCTCAATCGCCCTGACATCGAAAAAAAAAAAAAGACTTGTTAAAAGTTGTGCCTTAGGACCTCAATTTCGAAAAAATTCCAGAAGAGCTCTTCTGACTCCCATCGTTCCCAAGCATCATTATAGTAGAGATCGCCAAAAATTTCGTTTTTAAGACTGTAATTAAGACGGGAGGAGGGGGAGGATGAGAATCTCCGAAGTCAACCCTTTCTCACATCATCAAAGACTATTATGCATGGGTGCATGAGTGATACTTGGGGCGGTAATTTGTGGTGTCACAACCCCCGCCCCCTACAAACGCAAAAAAAAAAAAAAAAAAAAATTAATATTCTATGTAAGCATGAAAACATGAAATTCGTACAATTTTCGGAAACAACTACATTTGTGTTATGAAGAAATTTTAAGTGTTCTGATGACTAATAAAAACTGAACGCTTTTTGTATAATTTGCCCTAGACGCAAATGTGCAGGCCGTCTAGAAGTCACAAAAGTAAGCGGGTGTACGAAATTGTTGGCCCCTTAATTATTTGAGTTTTTTTGGTATAAGAGGAAGTCATTACTAGGTCAAAGTATCGACAATATGAACCTAATCCTGTGTATAGTATATTCGTCCCATGATATGGGGTGGGAAAGGAGGGGAGTAAGGGACGGGGGTTTCCTCCCTGGAAAAGTTTAAAATTTGTAGTCTTAAAAATGCATTTTCGCTTCATATTTTTCAAAAACTTGCAATTCTACTTTGGATGTCCCCCCAGACGGGAGACACCCGGGTTCAACCTCCCCTCTGCCCCCCCCCCTCCTGTAGCCACACCACTGCATTACGTATGTAGGACTTCAGTTTCAAAAACTTTCCGGGACGAGTTCGAATACCATTACTTCCCCGTTAAATCGTTTTATATAGCCTAAAATTGCATTGCTAAAGCTTCAATTTCGAAAATTTCTCGAGGGAGCACCCGAACCTCCCTTGGTATCGAAGGAAGACAAAGAAAGAAATACATCTCTCTCATTTTGTCAAACCGGGAGAAGCGCGAAATATTGACGTACCACTGGACGCTGCTAAGCATCTGAGAATGGCTATGGGGTGGGCGGGGGGAGGATATGATTCCGATAGAGTGCGGTTATGTGAGGTGGGGCGCAATCCCTAAGTTTGGTCTAGAGCGTAAATAGATGTTAATCAGGCCCTGCTTGTTGAACTGTTGTTAAAAATGATATCATTGCTCAAAATATGTGTGTAAAATAATAAGTGCATGAATGAACTCTGTAGAGAAAAAAGACGCCATATTTATTTCGCTGCATACATGATAGTTTATTGCTAATCTATGTACAATGCTTTGTAATAATTCGCTCGGACTTATAAAACATTACATTTTTCTTTTTCGTCTTAGGTATCGATGAATGCATATTTTACAAACAGATACAGATGGTGAGGATCCAACTATAGACAAAAGTTTTGAAAAAATTGTGTATACAAGGAGAACTGATTTGTACATTTTATCGCTTTACGGTGTCTAAATACACGTTTTTATACAATCGCAAGTATTCACTTCTTTATAAGACAATGAACTTAGGGCTGGATGATTCTGGCGAAGAACATGGCGGTGAAATATATGGCAAAATGTAATTGATTTATGTATCACTGAACGTTTATAGAAAATAAGCAACGGAATGCATCATAGATAAAATTAAGAAATTATACCCTTTATTTAATTTGAAAAACTTCTTTAAAAAAAAATTGCATTTTTTTTTTAAAAACAGCTGAAATCAGTTTTTTCATACATATATATATAGTAAGAGAATCAGACGAAATTACCAAATTTGTTGTTATAAAAAAGTTTAATGAACAAAAAACTTTTTTTTTTTTTTGATATTTCAATGTTATAGCGCTTTTTTAACAAATATTTTGATTACATATTGCCAAAGCTTATACAGCTAATAAAGCATATTGTTGTTAAATTTTAGCGTTTTGATTGTTAAACTAAATTCTTAAGCACTTGAAATAAAAATTGTACGCTACAATTCAAATTCAAACGCATAATTTTGGTAGTTAATATTCATTATTTAGAAGTTTAAAAGCTAAGCTGTGAGTTTTTTTAAACATAACTATTATATGAAATCTAAGAACATGCGAACGAAAAAAAAAAACAAACAAACAAAAAATAACATGCTATTATCTTTCTAAACAAAGCAATATTTCACAAAAAACTTCTCTAAAAATATAAAATTTCCAAAAACTAAGCAAATTATATTAAAATTTAATTAAACTGATAGTTTGTTTATAAATATTTTTGCGCGCTGTTAATTATTATTCTTTTTCATATTATGCTTTACACAATGTTTCACTGAATGTAAAGATTATTTTCAAAAATTAATTGATGTCATGTCTAATTCAAGTATTTTTTCTTAAATCTTTGTACATCTTAAAGTATCTTTTTTACAAATTTATTAATGAAAGAACATATTTGATGGGAACAAAAATGATTGTGAAACATTATGCAATAATTAGAATGGTTTAAGCGAATGTCATAATTAGTGCGCATTGAAATTGAAATATTTGCATTTCAAGTTAAACATTAAAATTCAATCGAAAAACATATGCGCATTTAAACATTTAATTTCACTGTATCACTTGTATTTGTTTTCAGCATATTTTCATTACATTTGACATTATTTGTTCCAGTATTTTCATTTTATTGAATAAAATGCTTTTTCAATTTTTAAAAATCTAAATAAAACCAACTAAACATTTACGTAACTAAAATTTTGATTTACACAAAATATTGTGAAATGATTATCACAAGAACCAGCTCGTTATCATTATTAAAAATAATAATAAAGAAACGTTGTAATTTTCAAAAACCTCCAGCAACACAATTATCTTTTTAAAAATACAAAAAGTAACAAATCATTGAGTGTAGATAAAAAATATTGTAATGTTTAAAAAAATGTACAATACATAAAAAAAGTGGTGAAAACAATTGATAATAAAACTTATAAACTATAAAAGAATCACAGAAATTTTTTGCACCAAATAGTAAGTATACATCGAGCTGAAAACTTGACTTCACTTTTTTGGAAAATATAATCTCAAATATGAGTATCTTATCATCACAATGTTTAAGTTATCGCCGCTTTTGCTGCTGTACATACAAAATGAGAACGTAATCTCAAGACAATACAACTAGCTATGTACAATATATAAGAAAAAATAAAAATAGTAACAAAAAAACTAAACGGATTTTTGGCATGAATTTAAAGCGAAATATGGCAAAATAAATAAGTATGAATGGTTTATATTTGAAAAGTAAGTAGAATATCCAGTAAATTACAATGGGAAAGAGAAATTCATCTTTTCATTCAATGTGATCCAAAAAATATTTTTGAGGTTGAAGTTTTACTGCAAATTTCTTACAGTATTTGAAATAAATTTTAGTTGTAGTTAGATTATATTTCTATTTGAGAAATTATGTTTGCCTAAAAATATGTTTTCATGAATGTACGTTGGTTTTATTTTAATTTATGTAAATAATTTGCAATTTATATAAATAGTTTGCTCACTATAATGTTTGTTTTGGGTTTTCTTTTAAAATCATTGATTCTCCTTGATACCACCACCTTTTTTGCAGCTTTTTCGCAGAGTGGGACCAAGTGGCCCCAGCGCGGGGCTCTTTAAACACAATTTTTAAAAACGGAAAGAAAAAAAAACATAAAGATTTAAAATTGTTGTTTAAAAAAGGTTTAAAGTGGTAGCAGAACATCTGAAAAGTGGTAAAACAAGGTTATCAGTGCACATTATGGGTTTAACAAAAAAAAAAAAAAAAAATCAGTGTAAAACTCGCAAAAAAATACGAAATTTCGGGTTCAAGTAGCCCCAGTTTACGGTTGAAACAGCTTACATAACAACTTTTTCTTTGTTTTCTTTTTTCAAACATGAATCATTATGGCAGTGAGTAAAAAGTCTTTAGTAACACAAAATGTATTATCTTTCTCTATTTGATTTTGTTTAAACTCAGAATTAACATTATTATGCTAAAATTATTTTTAAGTACATAGAAGGAATAAATTCTGCAAGAATATCCACTGAACTGGCTGTTATATTTTTTCTTTTTGTTTAGGTGAATACAGAGGTGCCCACATACAGAGGGGAGGTGGTTATGGCGCACCCTGCGCCATTGAAATTTTTAGGCGGAGTGGGGGGTGTTTTGAGGGGTATTTTTCTCATTTTTGGTTTGGGCTTGCTTTTGGGGGGGGGGGGGTATCCATGATAATGAGGAGGGATGAGCCATTGCCCTTAGGGGGTGGGTACTCCTAGTGAATAGACTCGAAAACTATTCAGCAGTGATGTTATTTCTACACCCAGTAGTGATTGGTACAGGTGAGTCTGATTTATAGATTTACTTTTAGACTGTCTTGAACCAAAACTGATATTAATTAGACCAGATCGGATCCTGTGATAAGCAACTTGTGCCGCCTTGGGTGACAAATTTTGTGTTATCTTTTAAAAGAAATATTAATTCAAAAAGTAAATGAACAAGTAAGTAGAGGATTTCCCCCACGATAATAAACAAAATAAATATAGAAATCAATACCAAATCTTTATCCGTTCATATTTCCCAAAGTGCCAAGTCTTCTTCGTACTTTCCTTTTTTTTTTTTTTTTTTTTTGGAGCAATCACGATTGCTTATTGTTCTCACTTGACTGTTTTGATGTCCTAGGATTTTATTCCCCCTCCCCTCCCGCCTTCCTCTGCAGCACCAGCGTCGACCGGCCTCAAGATGCTGCTCCTATAGTGAAAACCGTCTCCAGGTTGCGTCCATATCCTACACACACACGCATACACTCACACACCAGCACACACACACAAACACATACACACGCATACATACAGACACCTACATATACACACACACACACAGAACTTCCCACACACTCATGCCTGCACACAGACACAAACACACATGCCTATACACACAAACGCACATACACACAACTGCCCACACACTCATGCCTGCACACAGACACAAACACACATGCCTACATACACATACAGATATCCCCCCCAAACACACACAATCACACATATACAGATACCCTCCCTCCACACACAAACACACGCCTACATACACACACACATACACACACTAGAGATTGCGAAAAACATAATTTGAATTCAAGATGTCAAAATTCAAATTAATTTTTTTTAAATCTGGTTTCAATTTGGCCACTGTTGTTAATATTTAGAGAGTAAACTATTGAATTGCATTAAAATTGTCAGTAATGGGGAAATGACATTAAATTGGAGTAAAAAGAAGTCATGTGATGCACACATCAGCTCGTTCTCTAATTCGTATTTTATTTGTTTTTCTTTCCCTTTTTTTTTTTTTTTTTTTGTATTTCTTCGCATGTCCAGAAATATTAATGCTTCCCCTCCCCTTCATTTCTTTATTCATTTCTACTTTTTTTTAAAAAATAAGCTTAATAAAAGAGTGCTCGAGAATATGCACGATGCATCTTTCTTCCTAGCTCCCTCTTTCTTTTTTGTATAGGCGTGGCTGCTAAAAACCGTTTTAGGCTCCAGATTCATTAAGAGCTACCAGTGTATTCATGTTTCCTAAAAATATCAATTTGTTACAGGCAATATATTGTAATAAATAATACTTTTATAGTAAAATTAGTGGTACTAAGTAAACAAGCACGATTTAAAAGATTTCAGTCTTATTTCAGCTCAGCTATAGTTTACTGTATAGTACAGCATTAGATACTATGCAAAATACTATGCAAAAATACAAAACAATTTCCTTAAATTGTATTAATTATTCGTACAACCATTTCAATAGATAAATACAAATTGAATGAAAAGATGAATTTCTGTAATGATTTGTGACGATTCAGATGGAAGTAGGAAACCGATCAAATGTTTAATCACAATTAAAAGGTGAATGGGGCAGAAGAAAAACCAACTGCAGTTCATTTGTTTCTGCTTTTGGTGACAATTGTGTATTTTTAGAGTAGTTCAACTATACAAGAATAATTTTTCTGAAAAACTGAAGTGTATTTATTTGAAATTCTCTGTTGTTAACTTCATTTTATTCAGCTCCTTTGTCCTACATTAGCTTGATTTCAGTTTTGCCAGAAATACATTGATAAAGGACGGAAAATAAAATCTGAGAGCTATTTAGTAATCATTTTTCAAATTAAAAAAATTGACAAATGCAATTTAAATTTAAATAATACATGTTTGACAAAAAAGAAAATAGTAAATAAATGTTTTTTTTCTTTTCTTTTCTTTTTCTTTTTTATGAATCCTAAACTGAACTTGCAAACTGAGAGCAATGGATGAAATTATAGGATCTGGCTTCCAACCCCCCCCCCCTTTCTTTTGATACCAGGAAAATAGTGTAAAATTGGACAATAATGTTTCATCTAAATAATTCTCGGGAGAGTAATAGGACGATCATAAATAAATTTTAACTGACTTGAGTTTGAATATTTTGGAAAAGTAAGTGAATAAAATATCGATACTCGACTTATTGATTTTTATTCGTTTCAAAAATGTAACCTCTGAAAACAGTTTTGCTTCAAAGAACATTGATTTTAACATAAATTTTATTTTATGCAACAATGAAATGCTTTTCTTATGCTAACTGGTAAACAACTATATGATTGGCTTTTGTACAAACAAGTTTTTATCAATCGTTTTATGTCACTAATCCGGAAAATTCAACGATTGTTTTAAAATATGGAAAAGAGAATCTCACAGCTGACATGATAAGATTTTCCATTTTGCATTTTTTTAAAAATTTATTTTAAAGTTAGAAGTTTTTTTTTCTGTGAATGTAATACGATGTTTAAATTTATTTTAAAAATTACAAATATATTTTCTATGAATTCTATTAACCTTTCTTAAGAAAAAAAAAAAAAAAGAGAGAGAAAAAGCCATTTTTTTTTTTCGTTACATATCTGACAAATGTGTTCTGAACGTGCTTTTTAATATGTGAGAGCCAACTTCATAAGCTATAGATTATAAGTTAAAAAGTGACAAATTTGGGCAGAAAATGAGTTTGGTTCTTTGCAGAACAAGTACAATGGCAATCTTTTGAGAAGCGACCTCTAACCAGGCAGCCATACGATAGAGCAATAATGAAAAAAAAAAATCTAAATAAGAAGCAATCGAATGAGCATTGTAGAATACGATTTTGGACGCATAAATAATTTTCCCTTGTGTCCCCGTTATCGAAATGTAAGGTCTATAGTGTGCCGAAACTTTTAGGAAAGTCGCCAAATTTAGCGAGATTTGGTGAGAAATGGACACCTAGTTTTAAGATAAATGTCTTGCTAAATTCAGACGGTAAAGTCACGTGGTACCGTAAATTTCTTCCCAAGTTTTAAATTTGAAGACTTGACTTAAATTTCGACAGACTTTAAGACCTCAAATCTTGATAACAGAGGGGCATTATTACACTATTCGTGTGATTCTCTAAGTAGAAAACTTATGTGTAAGTTATATGAGAGTTTCCCCACAGTAAATGTTTAAAAAATTGATAATTCGTTCAGCTGGTTGCTTTAAATGATCCTAACGCGAAATTTTATTAAATGTTTAATATTTAAATAATTGCTCTTAATTATTTGATACGTGGGTTCCAAATGGCGGTATCCGTCCAATTGCTAGCGCCCATATTCATCAAACTGTTTGACTCCCAGTCGGACACCTGAACTGCATATTGAAGCTTTCTTATTGGTTGAAAAAAGCTTCGACCAGCGAATCAGTTGTCTGACCTAGGATCGAATCGTATTCTGAATACGGGCACAAAAGTTTAAACTATTTCATCAGTAAAATGTCTTCGAAGCATTAGCTTTCTGGCAACACTGAATCATGGCCACAGTTATTGAATTTCGGTGCTGAATATATTCTAAGAGTCTTGAGATGGATGAAGGTCACTTTTTTGGCGTCGAGTCACCGGTACAAGAATTGCCATCTAATGATGGTCTAACAAAGTATTCGTCACTTCCGATATGGAAAGCAACGGGTTTCCCTCCTGCTTGACGGAAGATGGTCGGATGATGTCAGACCTCACTAGTGGAAGCTGGAACAAGAAAAACATAGCGATTACAGCAAACAAATTTTTCAAAAGGATAATATGAAGCAAATATTAATAAAGTGGAAGAGCATGAATATGTAGGACATGCCAAACCATAGAGTAAAGAAATACATATAGAGGTTCGTCGATGGTAAAATGGTGAAGAAATTGAAGCCGGAATCATGAGACACAACATTGCGAAGATGGGCGAAGTTGTGATAACGCTTTGCAAGAATGGTTTTTACAAATGTCGGGAAGGGATCTTATAATATAGTAGCTGGCTGATTGGTTTAAATTTTAAATCATGTTGTAATGCAATTTCAAAAACGTGCTTCATAAACTTAAAACAATATTTAAGTTAAAATTAACTACCAATTGAGATCCAGTAGTGGAATGTTTTGAATCAAAATGTATCAAGATATTTAGTGAAAAGCTGAACTTCCGGCTTCAATTTCTTAGTATAGTGGGACATGTAATTTCTTTACAACCTGTGCCAAGTCGAACAGTCAAAATTTATGACAGACAAATGTTGTCAACTGCGAAAAGAAATGTTAGAAATTAACGCCTCGAAATAATAAATCTTATTTCTGTTCAAATGAAACCAATGAATTTTTTTGTTAAATTTTATAGTGCTTTTGGAATGTTTGATTTTTGGTTTTGGGAAGTTTATTGTTAAAATAGTGATTTTTTTTTCTTTTAAAAACTTAAGAATCAAAGCCTATATTTTCGAGAAAAGTACGTAAAATGAATGGGAAAAAGACGTATTCACTCGGAAAATAGAAGAAATGAGAATAACTCTACAAAAAGTAGAGGGCTGCTGCTCTTCTGCTTGAGTCGCCCCATCAAATTGCAAGCAGTTTTAATCAGATCATTTCGTAATTAGATATCTTTGCTCTCCATAAGCAAAGAGTGTTAATAAATCAACTCGTACAGGTAGTATGAACAACTAAGAATATTTCTCAGCACAACTAGATTAAAGAGTATTTTGTTTGAACATTAAGAATCAAATATTACAGTAGTGCTTTATAACTTGTAGCGTGCCTATCGTTAATTCTTACTTGCACCAAAGTGAACATTTCTGCCGTAACTAAACCTTACTGGCTTAATAGTCGCAGTTGTGGTTGGTGTGGCACTTATATCAACAGTTTATTGCAAAATACCTATTTAATTGCCGTAGTATGCGGTGATAAAATCATCATTAGTAACAACTATATACGCCTGTGTGCCTTAGTACCTTTTTTTTTTTTTTTGAAATAATCAAGTAATCAAGCACAATGATTTTATTGATTGCTTACCTCTAGCCGCATATCTTGAGTGTAAGGAGTGTTGCTGTATGTGACTTGGGGTGCAACTTTCCCACTCGCCGGGCTGGTGCTGTTGTGAGGAGAAGCAGATTTTGGGGCAGCAGCGTTGCCACTCCACTTGCAGGGAGAGTTGGCAACATTGCCGATATCACCATCCTGCTTCCCGCCAATCTCACAGTACCGGGATAACTTCATGTCATAGGAGGACAAACCGATGCCTGCCGTCGTCGAAGGACACTCGACAGAAAGGTTGTCCCGACTATTGTTCCACATCAGCACACTTTGTCGGCTGTTGTCGTAGGGAGAAGATCCCTTCTCTTCCTTGTGCCAAGAAGGAAGGTCTCTGATAGTCATTAGAATGCTACTCTGCGTGCCATTGAGACCAGCCTTCACTACTTTGGTAGAACTAAGTCCAGAATTGATGCAATCAGCACTGGTGGTTATGGAGGGAAGAGGAAATGATAAGTTATTAGTACATGCGAGATCTCTCACCTTAATATCGTGATGATCTAATGAGACGGGTAAAAGAGATGATGAAGATTGCACAGAATTGCCATTGTTCACGAGGCATCCTCTCAGAGGATCCACCCCGTTCGCTGACATGTAGGCCGTCGTGTCGCAACACGAAGAGGGTGTCGGCGTCTTGTTCCCAGAAACTTGTTGCGGTGAATGAGACGCGTTTCCGAACTTAGCTGCTTCTATTTGACACTGGTAAAGTTTGTCCTCTTTGGTGCTATTTAACTGATGGTTGGAATTCACGACCGAATCTGCCTGAAAGGGCCCAGTAGCGAAACAAGTCCTAGCTGCTGTGGCCGAAGCAGCAACGTCCAGAAAGCCATTCGATGGATATTGAGCCACCGCGTAATCTGGATAATAAGTTCCTATTGGCCTGTAGTGGAGGAAATTCTCCGCAGACAGAAACCGCGTATTGTCTATGGCAGCAGTGAACAGATTTTGAGACATGGAGGGATACGAAGCTCCTATGCCGTTGACATTGTCCGTTGCTCCATACGGATACACGTTATTGTATCCTGCAGCTACTACTGCTGCCGTAGCAGCTGCAGCTGCATCGTCCATGTAAGTAGATGTGTCCGGCAATGCACCTCCTACTATAGTTGGAGCTGCAGCAGGACCGTTCACAGGGCTCTTTCTTTTCCTACAGGTGGTAATAATGTCTCTAATCTGAGATTTATACCTCCGCGACCTCTGGCACCGCAAAACGAAATCGTTGTCTGAAAGCAGACCACTACGGTCTGTTAAGGAACCAAGGCCACCATCTAAGTAAGTCACTTTGAAGTCCATCGTCCTTTTTCCCAGTAGGTCACGACCTTCTTCTTCCCTGAAAAACACAACGAATGAGAATTTTGAATTTCAAATGATAAAAAGAAAGAGAGAGAGAGAGAGAGAAAACTGGCATGTTATCAGACAAAACTTTTTGAATGACCTCACTCTCAGAACTAGAACGGTCACTTTCGCAAATTCTTCAATCCAGAGACAAAATTTTGTTATTTACGACGGCTCTTTCCAAGCTGTGTCAGAAATTAACACTCAAATATAACCAAACTTACGTGCATTTGACGATAAGTTTACTCAGAGCACTTTTCATGAAGCAATTTCGTCAAAAACAACGAAAATTTGACAACATCTTGAGTGTGCGCATCTGAGAGGTCTGTGTACACCTGTATACTCTCAGAAATGAATTCTTAAATTCCACGAAAGATGCGTCGTATTTACCGAAATGGTGATGTGAAAAACACTCCTAATAAACTTTTCGTCTAATTCAGGAACATTTTGTGAGATTGAACTACTTGACTCAGTGAGGAAAGAATAGTTTCAAATAACGAAATTTGTCTAACAATATTGGACAACTCCTGAAAGTCAGCGGCTGGTTTCTAAGAGTGTGCACCCGGTATAATCGTTCCACAAGTGATATTTGGGTGTTTTGAAGGTGCTGAGGTTTAACGAACCTCAGAATCCTTGTTTTTATGCTATATTTTCAATCTTAATACTTTAACACACGATACGTGTAAACACTATTATGAGCGAAGACCACAGGAGAAAATTCTGGCAGAGGATGAGAGAAGGGTATTATGGAATAGTGTAGTCGTATGTTATAGAATTCCTAGACTTTGGCTCTGTTTGGAGTTACTTTCTCGTAAGAACATCATGAACAAAAAGGGTTACTACTGAGAATTGGCCCCTTGTTGTTGCTGTACCACTCGCTACACAGAACAAAGTGCTTTATGATTTTCAAGAGCTTCTGCAGGCAAGTACATCTGAGACAGCAAATTTTGTCCTACCCATACACTACTACCTTCAAAAAAGTCAAATGAAGCAGGAAGCTGGGTTTTCTTCCATAACAATCTACTCCCCATGTTAAAAGTTACAGGACCAATTACGAGAAAAGGGTTAACCAGAAACGCCACTACAACATAAGGAACTGAGTGTTCGAAATTTTTTAACAGTTCAAACGATTTGCTCAATATTAATGCTCTCCTGACTATTTCATGCAAACTTAAACTTAGAACTTTATATATATATATATATTTTTTTTTTTTTTTTGGCAAAAAAAGTAAATAAAAAATTAGTAGTTCTTTTTCTTTTTTTTAAATCTTATTTTGCGAATAACAGTTAATTACAGTTAGTTGTATTATATACTCATGGTGATTTGGGAATTTTATCCAAAAATCAGTTAAGTTGTTTACAAGTGAGGTAGAGAAAAGCAAAGGGATGTAAGTGGACGCTTTAAAGTTTTTAGTAAAACGTTGCTTGAAGTTCAGATCCTAGGTAGGCTTTCACAAACGTTTTTTTCTGAATTATGCTCTATAGCAGCACCTACTAGGGCTATTAGTATTATTTCTAGTCCCAAAGCAGAGAAGAAGTTCTCCTATCATTTGTAGGAGTTATTTTCAAATTTTTAATTTTGTCACTTGCATCCCTTTGCTTCTCGCTTCTCACTGGCTCAAATGTAAGTGGTATTCCATTACACCTGTCCTCTACATGTGATATTAACATTATTTATTCGTTTATATTATTCAGAGAACTTGGAACTCCTTAGATTACTTTGAAATTAAACTTTGGAGAATGTCAGTAATATTATGGAAATTTTTGAATGCAGCTGAAAGAATAGATAATGTGATAGGATAACTAAGTATGGAAAATATACGTTTTACCAAAAAAAAAAGTTTCTGTTTATAGATGAAAAAAATGAGGAGAGTTATACAGAAAATTTCAACTTACATAAGAGGCCTGTGCGTGCAGAGGATAAAATCAGGTTTGCTATTTTTATAAACGAGCCGTGCGCTTGTTTGCAACCATTGCCATGATCCAGTTTTCGTTACAAGCCTATAGGCAATGAGACCAGAAGCACCAGTTTTCAACACTGCAACATAAAACAAACATTTTAATAGAAAGTTTTTAAAAGATTATTATTCTTGAAGCTATTTAGTTAATATCGAAATGAAGTAGCGCTGTTTCTTTAAAACTGTTTGGAGTGGGTTTCAATGATTTAAAATAGAAACTCTATTCTCACAATAAAAAAATAACCAGATTTTCCTTTAATGTGACTAGAAAATGAAATAATGAGGTAAGGAATATAGTTTCAAGAAAATGTTTCGTACTTATGTAAGAAATAAAGAGATTAACCTAAAGAAATATTTTTAAATACAATGAATCATACCTGGACATGCAGATAGAATTTTTTTCACTATTTTTAAAAACAAACAGCTTTTACCTTTGATAAATGCCCATGTGTAGTAAAAATTATCCTTTAAAACTAAATGCATGCTATCACAAAACAGATGACTTATAAACTTTGTGGTAACACATCAAACATTTAATAAAAAAAATAGATGGTGACTTTGAATACTTAAATGAGCTTTAGAATGTATTGCCTAGACTGCTATTCCAACACGTTTAGTCCGCTAACTTATAAATTATTGCCTTTAGTGAGAATTTTAAATTAAATAATACCATTTTACTAGTAAACCGCATTAGTTTTCCATAAAAATGGCATGCATATGCTATGCAGTTTTATGGTACACTTTATTTTTATGGCTCGAAAACAGATTTGTTAAAATAAAAAAGGTTTATAGGGAATAAATATGAGTCCACACAAGGAAATTTCACAACGTGCTTCTGGTAATGTAATTTGTCAACAATTGAGAACATGTGTAAACGAAAAGAATCTGACAATATAAAATTCACAATTTAATCTATAGCTCTGAATTTTGAAAATAGAATGCGAAGAACAAAATTAATACGAAGTGTTGAGCCTGGGGGGAGGTCGTCGTTTTTTATTTGAATGCTATTAACTGCAGTGGCTCATGACAAATGTCAATATGTAAGAAATAATGACTGAAAAAAGGCTAATTATAAACGTTTGTGAAATGAGTATCCTCATTTATTAAAGTAAGTTCAGACTTTAAAATTTCAAAAGGCAACACAATTATTTTGTAGCAGATATGTAATAAGCATTAAAATTTAACCTTGTATACTAATTTCCGTGTAATTTAGATCTGATTTTCATTTTGCAATTGAATTGGGAAAATCCATCACGTAATGTTTTTTTCCCCTCGTTTAACATTTTGCTTCTAATTACAAAATAAACTGCTATAATTACGACAGTTCATTCTCGAAATTATGAATCAACCATACAATAAAAATATATTTTGCATGGTTGGAAAGATTTCGGTTTTTCGTTATGAATTACGAAATTAATCTTTGGGAAACATTTTATCAGAATTTATATTATATTTCGAAGGGAAAAAAAGTCTGGAGGAATTTTTGTATTAAAAATTTCAGCCAAAAATTGGCAATTCGTATTTTATTCATTTAATTTTATTTATTTATTTATTTTGATATTCATAACTCATTTGGTTTCCGTTTTAGGAATTGTACATCATTGTCGATTGTAACAACTTCCACCTCTATGGTAAAATTAAGAAATCTTAGCTAAGTAACAGTATTTCGTAAAGACATTTTAAAGTCTACGTATTATAACAAATTTTTTATACCTTATCACTTTAAAACACCGTAACGCTCGTTTTCATCGCTTCGTGAACTTCGACTTGCATACCAGCATTTAAAAATTTATGGAGGTGCCATCGTGAATATCTTCTGTCACACTGGCCAAAACCTGATCAAATTTGGTAAGGAGGTTGATTTGATCACTCCGAGTTTAATTTTTGCTGTCAAAAATAAGTCCATTGAAATTTTGTCTATCGAAGACTGTCCATCAAAATTTTGAAATTGGTGTTCACTTTAATATGAATAAGGTTCTAGGTCAAAATTTTACTGCAATAAGTTTAAATTAATCGTTGTCAAATGATCTCTTGCTTATATTCCTTGTAGTTATGTGACTGATGCGGAGTTTACCGGTGATTCGTGTTTTTCCCGCAACGATATGCGCTGATCTCAAATGGTATTGAAGATATTCCATTTTTTTTTTTTAGTTTTTCAACTAATATTCAAGTACATGTTAGAATTTTCATCGACAATTTCTGTCTGTTTACGTTGTGGTTGCTGCGTTGTATATGAAACGTTTATACCATAATATAATCGAGAATTATGCTTTCTGCATCGAAAGCGTTGTTATTGAACACACACACACAAAAAAAAAAGATGATAAGGACTTGGATCTTGGTGAGAGCATTTAAAGCTAGAAGTGACGCGTGCGAAACTTAATATTGCGCGCAAAAAGCACAAATATAAATCTCAAAATTACTTAGAGTGATGTCAAATGAATGGAAATTGATCAATGTAACGCACAATCTGGTAAACATTAATATTAAAATGCTCTTAAGTTAATTCATGAAAACCACACAGTTCATCTTTGTGCTTGGTTCTATTTTGAAGCACCGAAGAAATTCTTTGAAATCCAGAAATATGTGTGAGAAATTATTCTTAAATGTATTCCTTAATAGGTTGTTCTTTATATCGATCAAACTATCTTGAGTTAGTTCATTTAGACAAAGATTCAAATCCAGATTTATATGTGAAATGCATGAGGAAAAATTAAGAACATCGAAGATAACACGTAGGCGAAGAATAACCAGTGGTACAACATTGGTCCCATTTTGGGAGGATGGGTTGCAACTTTATTTATCTCTTTCATTAAATCAGCAGTTCTGAGAATAATCCTTAAATTACTTCAAACTGTTAACCTCAAGAAAAATCTAAATACTTACATTCTTGATGAGCACTGGCGACATAAGCGAGATCGTCATAATGGACTAGGTCATAGCAACCCTTGTCAGCGAGCTCGGAGTCGGAATAACCCAACACCTGCTTCGCCCTGCAAAAAATAAAATGCTTTGAGACTCTGTAGCAGGAAATAACTCATTCTACTGAGGACAGTCATCATGTTTTTAGAACGTTTGAGGCTTTCAACAGGAATCTTTGCCTAACATGAATGATGTTAATAAAACTCTTTTAGTAGCTGAAAGATATCAAAAACCATTGTTATTACTGTTAGAAACAAACTGTTATGGCGTTCATTGACTGCAGTTTCGCCCAGATTAGTATATATCTTATTTGAATAACCATAACAAAGGTTAAAGTAGTAAACCTCTTATTAAAGCAGAGATTGCATCATATCACACTATTAGCCAGAAGTACCCACTCACTCTAAGAGAAAGCACCGCCCTATAATTTCGTAAACCCCCCCCCCCCCAAAAAAGGAAAAAATACCTCTCAAAACAAACCCCCTCCCCCGAAAAATTTAAACGGCACAGTCTCCGCCATGACCCCTCCTATGTGGGCACCCCTGTTATTAGCTATATTGTCCCTTGTTAAATGTTATCACGTTCTCGTCAGACTATTTTCCCAGCAATTTTAATTTAAATCCAGAATTTTTAGTGAGATAAAGGTGTTTCAACACATGTGAAAAAAAACTGCGATAATTTTTCGTCAACTTAAAATTGCGGGTTAGAAGAGGCACCTTTACAGGTAGAACGTTAGAGCACCGGAAGCGACCTTTGAGGAGTGTCATTTTGAAACCTATGGCAACCTTAAAGGTGCCAGAAACAGCTAAAAGGCTCACTTAGAGTTGCCATAGAGTGCCGTGCGGAACCAACTGGTATCGTTAAGGATGCCACCAGAGCAAAATGGCACTCATAAGGGGTGTTACAACGTTTCACCCTAAAAAAAGGCCACATGCAACCTGCAGTTTTAACAGCGTGGATTAACTACCACGCTGTTAAAACATTGAAAGTATCAGAAGAAAGTAGATCCTCCTCTGATTCAGTCAGTATTTTTCTTCTTCTCTGGAGAACAACTACTGTTATTTCTTCCTCCTTTAACCCAGAAATACTATCGCTTTCGTTTCATGTAAAATAGGTTTTTACATTTTATTCATAGGTGTAACATCAATTTCCACATCACAATCACTTGCAATACCTGATAACTCACCATGAATTTCATTTTCAAATACATCGAATTCGAAAACGAAAATTAAGAAACAAAATTCTATTTAAACTCACACATAACGGGAAGATGGGCACTACCTATTTAAGAATGAATCACTGCAAATAAGTATTCAGGTTGAACTCGGTTAATACGAAATGTCAAAAATCAATGAATTTGTTCGTATTAGCCGTTATTCGTAACAACCGTAAATGAGTGATACTCTGAAAAAAAGAAGAAATGCTTACCTATGTTTAAAAACCATTACTACTAATTCACACATTGTAATCTAACTATTAGTACATTCGGAAAATTAATCACTCATTTCTTATAAATGAATGTTTTTGGAAAATATTAAAAATGAAAAATTATAATCGACAACTGCGGAATAGGTTGTCCACAGGTAAACAAATGTACGGGCTTTATTTTCTGTACAAAATATTTAATATTTTCTTCTCATTACACACTGGGTCCTCTACTACCTAACAAAATGATGAATAATTTCTGAAAAAGAAAATTACAATATTCAACCCCGATCATTTTAAGTAAAGATGTCAGAAATTTTTGTTCGTCTTAGCCGAGACTTTCAATTTAGTTTACGTATTATACGTGAACTTTTTAATGTAATTAGATAACAAACCAAAGTTAACGAACAAAATGTTCGCTTTAGCCGTGATTTCGTATTAAACGTGATCGTATTAAGAGAATTCAACTGTATATAGTTACGCTGTCAAATTAATCAGGAATGCACGTTGCACATCTTCTCTGTCAGTGAGAAAATAATGTACAGTAAAATAACATAAAACATACATAATCTGTACAATTTCTCTAAGATATGCTGCCATGGACAGGTAAAAGGCAGTATCTACAGAAATTAGTTTTTAAGATATTAAAAAAAGAAAGGAAAAAAAAAACGCGATTTTGATTCCATACTAACAATAGGGAAAATGTTAGAATTTGACGGTTTCTTCGTGCTCTTATTTTCAGCGGAAACCAAATAAGCAAGCTTGCGCAATAAAGTTAAAGTACAACAGATGACAAAAATGAAAAATACAATATAATGAATTGTAGATACAGTGAAACCTATGTAAGTTAACCACTATGGGTGCAGTAGTTTAGTATTCAACTTAGATAGGTGATTAACTTATAGAAGTTGAACTATGTGATATAGGACAAATTATATACTCAACAAAAGTGGTCAACTTAGATGGGTGGTTAACTTACAAGGGTGGTCAACTTTACTGGTTTCACTGTACTGTCCTTCACCTTTTCACAGTAGTATGGTTCAGCAAATACAGGATTTTAGAGTACGAAAAATGAATAAATTCATTAAATGAGTGAGGAAAATGAACTTTAGAGACAAGAGTAAGATTCAACATATCTACAGTCCAACCACGGATTGTATGGAATTGGAAAAAGACCAGAAAAGACTAGTATTACTGAACGAGGGGGAAAAGTAAAGATTTGAGACACGTGTTCCGCTCATTTGCTTAATTTAAAGGCTGACATACATCTGCAATAACTAACATCTATGAAAACTAATAGATGCGCCCGTTTCCGCCTGTAAACCGGATGTTTGCCTTGCCATACAATCCGTGGTCAGACAGTAAAAATTTCAGTATTGTTAGAATGAATGTGTATGTGTGTCTGTTTGAGTTCTTTGTTTTCATACTTCTGTAGTATTTAAATAACTTAATGGGAAACATTGAAGCCATACCTTTGGTCGAGAGAGACTAGAGAAAGGTCAAGTTTGTGCTTGCTTTTGAACATGGTGTCTTTGTGTGGCATCTCGAGGAGGGAGGGTGGTCCGAACGGCGTGCACACGGCGAACAGTGCCAAGGGAGGCTCTTCCGTCTTGTGATTTTGGCCATGTAGGACCTTAATCCGACCCCGGATGTCCAACCTCTGCAAAATAAAGCAAAATTGAAAGCGTTATGCACGAAATAAAGTTGAGAAATCTCAAGATTAACACACAATTCAAGAGAGCAGGCAGTGCAAAGCTTAAGTTAGTTTTTATATACGTTTTGGGAGTACCAACGGTGAATGCGACATCAAATTATTTTTTCAAGGCATTTTTGTTTTGTTTTTATGCACAAAAATATTTATACATTAAAAGAAATCTTCTGTAAGAAAATGAAATATAATGGAGAAATATGTGTTTTTAGAAATCCTTTCGTATTAAATTAGAGACAACAGAAGTATTCCAATTTGGACCCAATGACATAAAGATAAGTGATGAAGGGAAAAAAGTCTCTTATTCAATTACCAGCCAGGCCTGCACTTGCAAAAAACTTTCAGAATCACAATTTTCTAACATAAAAATATTAGAACGTAAAATAATGAGTTCCCTGAAAAGTAAAGCATCCCAAAAGGTAAAGGATAAGTGAGCAGACGTTTTCAAAATTAATATTTAATCAATAAAATTGTCACCCAGGAATGACCGACGACTTCACAATTTATATGTTCCTGTTACTAACTTTGAGCCCTATGTATCAGTTTTTTTTTTTTTTCATGTAAAGTTTAGCAGAAAACTTCTCATCAAGCAAAAGGCGTAAATTGTAACGTCGGATTTTCATTTGTGTGAAAAAATACATAGGAGATCCCGGGGTAAGATGACGCACGGGGCAAGATGAAAAACACCGTAATTTTTTTTAGACAATAGGCTCTATTCATGGATTGGTCAGAAAAATAAGTGCGAGAAACCACCCTGACGAACAAATCAAATGTTAATAGAGAGGTTCATCCACTGTTGATCAAGAGTTTATAGTTTGATAACAAATCGAATATGATTTTTGCTCTTGGTATAATATGGTCTCATCAGTTTCAAGTAAGTTGCATTCGTTTTAGTTAATTACTTTAAATAATGTAGAACTTAGCTTAACAGTTAACTGTATAGCTGACAATCTAATTAAGTAAATAGACAGTTCGTAAATCTCTGCCACGGGGGGCAAGATGAATAACTCGGCATTTATTGCAGATACAAATATATTGATATAGCCATCATGCCAGGGTCGATTGCAATCATCGGATGTTGCCTTTTTCGGACCACTTGAAACTTTTTTCCCGTCAAGCCCTCGAAAATTCTCTTGTGTCACATCTAAGAGAACTGGTTATGAAGAAATATATTTCTCAGTTTCGTAGCATTTCTTACTGTTGTGTTTTTTTTTATTAGGTATTGCGTAAAAATTGTAACTGTCCATGCTAAATTCGCTATTATTACGAATATATTTGCTTCATATTATATTATCTTAAACGAAACCGTACATTTTAATTAACATGGTTGCTAGATTGGCTAGGTACATTATTTATATTCTGCCTAGTAAACAAATCGTTCTGCCTAATAAAGAGGTTCATCTATTACTATATATACCATTGAATGAAATTTATCACCGTTGAAATTTATCATACCGTTGAATGAAATCTTTCATTAATCGCCTTCAGATTTTATCAGTGTATCCCTTTCTCGAAAAAAGTTACTCGGGATATGCAAAATATTGTTTGTTAGAAGCACATGCTTAATTGAAATAACAAAGCTCCTCCTTTATCTCAATTTCGCTTCCTTTTTTTTTCACTTCAGTGGTTTAAGATGGCTTTTGATAAAGGAGTTCTTAAGATAGAAAACAATGTCGTGGTGGACGATGACAAAAGCATTTCAAAATAAGACATAGAGCTTTAATAGATCATATAATTAATAAATAATTGTTCTTTGATAAAAAAAATATTTGCACAAATTCAATCTAAAATACCTCAGATAATTCAGAATGAAGAACACTTGTTTTTTTTTTTCGTATTTATTTTGAATCATTATTTGAAAAAGCAATATAGGATGAAAAAACATTCATATTAACAGTTCATTATGGCGCATTTTCTTTGCTTAGATTCTAATTGAAATGCTAATTAGTTTTTATAGTCATCAAAAATGGGGCTCAGTTTGTTTGAAAATTTGCAATCGTGTGCTTACCAAAAAACCTGAGGTATTGTCTAAGAGACATCGAAACCGAACAGTGAAATTCCTTTCCAGGAACTGACAGGTATCTGAAAAGAGAAAAAACAAGACCATTATAATTAATGAAACAAAGCACAATGATTTGGTAACATAATAACCGAAAAAGAGTTTTTTGCGTGTTTACACTATTAGGTTATGGACGAAAAGTTCTAAATACAAGTGAATGGATATTGGAGCAAATCATTAGAAATACTGATAACAATTTTTAGCTGCCTTGATGTTAGAAGTTGATATAGTTCTGAATTCAATGCGAATGATTGAAAACAGGGCCTGTATATGGTCTCAGAAATCTATAATTACCGAATAAAGTAAGCGAGCAATAATAGGCACACCTTAAAGTCCCTAGTACCTCGCTCATTTATGATTCAATTGGCTCCAAATTTTGCACATTCATTGCATGACTCAAAACATAATAATAATAATAATAATAACAACAACAACAACAATAAGACTGAAACAATAACAATAATAATAATAATAGTATTAGTTAATAATAATAATAGTTAATAATAATAATAATACTAATAATAATAATAGTTAATAATAATAATAATACTAATAATAATAATAGTTAATAATAATAATAATACTAATAATAATAATAGTTAATAATAATAATAATAATAATAACAATAATAATAATAATAACAATAATAATAATAATAACAATAATAATAATAATAATACCAAAAACAATAATAATAATAATGATAATTCGTTGAGAAAATTTAAGTTTCAGTTACGTTTTCCAGCAGTTTTAACAAAGAAAAGTGGTTTGGTCGAATTAGGAAAACGGGTCCTAAGGTTTTTTTGGTCACTCCTGCGCAGATTCGTTCACATACTATGGAGCAGCATATGCAGCACAGGATCATATCCTATACCCGATGGTTTTATTGGGCTACAATCTACACTCTTAAAGTTATCAAATCGCAGGAAAAAATCAGGGTACGTAACGATGTTTTTCCTTTCGAATTCGTCAACTACATAATTAATTAACAACTTTTTTACACTAGTTTACCGTAAAGAAACAAAATTTACTGCATAAGATCATGCACTTTTGACAAGGCTGTTTTCTAACTGTTATTACTTTTACCTATTGATAACAAACTGCTTCTTGATGACGCTTTATCATCAGTTTAAGTTTCTGATGACATAGCCTTTACTCCCATCTATTCAATTGGGAGTTTCGAATAGACAGGGGGAAACATGATGTTTGTAATTTCTTTTCTTTTATTTTATTTGTGATAGGAATTTTTGTAAAAAAATATTTTAATTGAAGTAAATTGAATTGAATTGAAAGTCACAATCAAGCAAATTTTTGATGTCCTACATAGAAGAAGAGGGGCTGGCCTTATTAGTCTTCGTGGTTTTATTCTGCCCGGACACCTTATTCTTACTCTTAGATGGATAAATAAACAGAGAAATGCATGGAAAAGGGCTATAAGTTGATTAAAAGGTCATTTGTAAAAGTGAAATGTATTTTGAATAACTCGCTTTGTCAAATATCGGCTATTTTAGTCAGACCTACAATCGGACTTATTGTTCATGTTTATTTTTCATCCACTTTCCAGGCATAGTATGTTTTATATATAAATCTTGAGCAAATAAGAGTAAGAGGGCACATAATCCAATGATTTAAGTTCATTAAAATGGAAGACGTTGATGGACTACATTTCTGCACAAATGTCAAAAGCAGGAGTCATTGTTTAAAGTTTTACAAATAAATCCCAAGCTAATCTCGAAATTATCAAAAAATTATTGTTTCAACAAGGGTATTTGGAATAGCTAGCTGAAAACAACTGTTGTTGGCAATTGGTTTAAAAGGGGCTCTTGATCTTCATTGGTGATGGATAAATTGACCAGGGGCAGCCTGTGTGCTCTGAGCCTGTTGCTGATGGTCTCTTTTGCATTTGTATTTGTACTTGTATAAGAACCCAGAAAAAGAAAAGGAAAAAAGAATGCAAGCGGAAAGACTCAACAAATGAACATCATCACCTATCTCCGAGGAAAGAAATGACGTTCTTTTCTTTCTGATTGAAATGGCATTTTTTACCGGCCTTCATTTTCTCTAACTTCATTTCATTTCATATCCGCTGTTTTATTTCTTTTTCTGTATCGATATTCCTTCCCTTTTCTGTGCGCGCTCCGTTCCATCACTGGGCTTCACTTCTAGTACCAGCTTTCTCCAAGCAAATATCTCTCCATGGAGAGAGAAAGTGAGGGAGAGACGGCCAGTCGATATATTGGAGCGCATGGAGAGAGATAGAGGGACGGAACACAAACAGACACACAAACTGTTTCGTTTTCCCAGCGCTTTTTTCCCCCTTCTTTATATGGGGAAAGATTCGAGATCGATACGGTAGAGATACGTTTGATTGTGATCTGTGTATAGCCATCTTTTCGGATGAAGGTCCTGCCTTCTCTGCGAACAATGGGATCGACTAAACATTTTTCTTCCCTTCGATACGGCTAGCAGATTGAGTGAATCTTAAGATTTCTTTTGTAATTTATCCAATTTGTGCAACAGTTTTTCTGATTTTTAACTCATTTACGAACCCCTCGTTTGTTTGTATTTTTTACTAATATACATAGTTATCATATTCCAAGTTGGAAATTACCTGGCTCAGAGCGGAAACGCAAATAAAAGAACAACGTTCTAGATCGAAAATTGACACCGTTTGGTAAATAACAGATCTGTGGACGATAGGTTTGATAAGTTTATGCGCCAATTCTGTTTTTAAAGTAGTTTGCCAACCTGGCGTCGAGAAACTACTAACACTTGATAAGATATGACCACTGAGCAGAGATAAAATGGAGGGCGTGAAAACTTTCATTCGTGAAGCAAATGTCTCAAATCACGTGATAGTTTTTAAAGCAAAGCACTGGAAGAAATCAGGTTTCTTTTGCTAGTTTCACGCAAAACATGTCAAACATTCGTCGTTTTTTGAGGCACATGACTTGGCACCTTTGCCTCAGCTTTTGCTAATCCAGTGATTGGACTTGCTCATTCCATTAACTAATTCCTGTTCTGAGGATATGACAGTAGAAAGCAATTGACTCACCCCATTACGTAGAATAAAATATTAATTACGACTTTTATAACTAAGAAAGAAACCTTAAGTACCAGCTCAGTATCAAAACATAAAATGTGTGAATGACATAAATCAGCATGATTCAAATTCATATTTTCAGAACAACTACATATCTGAGAGATTTATTGAAATTTATTCGATACAAATATTCTTCAGACCTCTGAAAACTTTTTTCATGATGGAACTTTACATAAAGGAACTGTTTCAGCTATTTGTGAAAAAATATGATGCTGCATAGTTTTTAAAGGCTTATTAAACTGCGTTTCTTTATAATGGATAAGAGGTTCGTCAGTGTCGTAAAAGCATCGCAAGAAACCCGCTTTTTAACTACTAACAAAAACCTTTATTCTCCGGAAACATTGAGCAATTTGTAATGTTAAAGTGTGTTTAAAAAAATTAAAAGGACGTAAAATTTACTGTATATATACAGTGGAAAAAAGGAAAAAGATTTAATGAGATGGGATGGGATGAGAGTAAAAAGGATACATTTCAAATTTCTGATCTAAATTTGATTTTTTCTGATTCTGATTTCTTTTTTTTTTAAATCTGAAAAGCAGTTAAATTGTAAAAGACAGCATAACTAACCATAGATATCCAGATTATGAAATGAATTTTGTCCGTTTATCGTCTAAAATGCATAGAATTTTTTTAAATGGAAATTTGCATGTAAATTTACTGAAAATATCATACATTCACCATTCTTAGAATATTTTTTTCACTAACTTGTAAAAAAAAGAAACATGCAAAGGTTAATTTTGAAATATTTACTGTAGTGCTCTTCTATGGAGTTTACCTGGTGATAAAGCTTCTTGGAGAGAGATGGCGCTTCGATCAGAAGGCAGTTGCGAATTCCACATTAGGTGGCGCTGCAATTCTTCTCTGTCTTCTGAATGAACAAGCTCGTATACGCTTTGATGGCAAATATCCGACTGAAAAAAAAAGGAAAAATGTATTAAACTATAAGAACATTAGGGAACCATAGCACTGTTTAAAGACGAAATTGTTAGTTATTAAAACATTAAATTTTGTGAGAATGAAAAACTATCATAAAAAAAAAAACGTATTTTGATATTGAAAGCAACTTTGTAAGATGATCTTAATTCTTCTCCAAAACTTTTAAAATATGAAGCATATTGTCATTGTGTTGCCATATCTTGAATATATATTTTTCTTCTTAAGTGAATGCATTAATTCAAGACACAGCTCCTCAATAACAGAACCAAGATACTAATCCATCAATGATTTATTACCCATTTTATTTTTCTCATTCCTTGAACGCAAATTTATTTTTAGACTTGGATTTGTTAAAAAATAACAATAATTATAATTATCTTGGGTTCAATTAGTTTCCTTGTTGGAAAGCTTACGAAACTAAATTAATGCAAAATCACTTTTCATAAACTTAATTTAGGATGTCTCATGTAGTCAGACAAAACAAAAGATGATAACTTTGCATTTATTAATTTCTTTAAAATGGTTACTTATTTGGAGTTCAAAGTATTCATGGCGTCATACATTTAACTTTTAGAAGGGCGCGTAATAGTAATAATAATAGTAATAATAATAATCAGATAAACGAAATTTTTTAAATGATAATAAATGTACGAAAGTTTTTAATAAATGACTCCAACGTGAAAAATTTACTACGAAAACCAAATCATCATTAGTTTTTTTCTTTATTTCAAAAAAATATTAGTGATCTCAGTCTGGTAAATATTTTGTCATATTGATATATTGCACAAAACTTCAACAAAAAGAATAAAAATAGTTTGACTATGTATTTAAAAACTCAAGACAGTATATGCACTCAATGCCAAAAGTGATTAATTCGCCATTGTTGTGGAACCTTAATGTTTCTTCTTTAACCTACCTTAATAAAATCAAGTTTGCTTAAATATTTTGGATCAAATAAAGAAGTTTTCATGACAGCATATGAGCATTTTTTAATAAATTGAAACAAGTTTTAATATTTAAAAAAAAAAAAATCTCTGCAGAATTACTAGTCAGCCAAGACGTACGGGGAGGAAACCTAAGCACATTCAAATTAAAGAATTCCATTTAAAACTATTCAAAATAGCTAACTTCTTAACTGTATGGAAAACATTTGTCATTGCATACTTTCTTATTCATGGCCGCATTATACAGGGTGTCCGAAAAGTTTAGTCATCATTACAAAAATGATAGAAAAGCAATAAATTGTCGTATGAATATGCAGTTTGCGCCAAAATACTTTACAAGTTCAAGAGTTTTTTTTATGACAACATAAAAAAATGTTATAATAAATATTTAGTTATAAATATTTAATAATAAATACTACTGCTGTTTAGATATTTTTCATATTTCTTTATGTTTGCTCTTCATACATTGCTATAGTATGAAGAGCACTTTCAATAACCTCAAAAATAGCTTACAAACAGTAACTTCAGAATTATTGAATGCTTAACTATGCACAGCAATGTCAACCTTTTTTTTTTGTGTGTGTGTGTGTAAAATACAAAGAACGAAACGTATTTCGTTGCCTTACCGGGAGAGTGTAGCACCGGTGGCTTAGCCATGGGGGGATAGGGGGGTCAGACCCCCAAACCCATGAGCCCCAAAACATCATTTTTCAGTCGAACCTGAAGGGTTCTGTTTATGAGCTAAAAGATTTTTATTTATTATAATAGCTGTTTTTACGGTAAAAAGCTTATGTCTTCCTGTTTTGCGCAACATTTTTTCTCTTGGAGACAGAGTTTTCTTTCTTATGACGGCAGTATTGATCAAGGTATTTTCAAAGAAGAAATTCGTTTATAATGTCCTTTTGTTGTTCAATTGATAAAGAGTTATATTATATATATATATATATATATATATATATATATATATATATAGAGGGCATGGCTTTACTTTAAACATCAGAAAAAATTACCCCCCCCCCTCCCCCAAGGATTTTTTCTCGCTACGCCACTGTGTAGCACTAGGTCTTTTATTATTACAATTTTTTTATGATGTCATAAAAAAAACTCTTGAACTTGTAAGTATTATGGGCCAAACTGCATATTCATGCGACAATTTATTGCTTTTCTCTGATTTTGTTTAAATGTGTCAGGACTTTTCGGACACCTTGTATTTTAGAATATTCAGTTTTAGTATAAGATTTACAATTTTTTAATCCTACTCTGTTATACCAAATCCCTTCGTTGAAGAAAAATCGTCACAATCTTAAACAATTTACGATAGAATAATTCATCTCTAGAAGTAATTACCAATCCAAATTAAATTGCTAATGACATTCATTAATATTCAAAATTTATCCATTATTCTACATTTCTTCTTACGTGACCGCACCGCAAAGCCTTCGGTTACAAAGTTGTTAAATGATTTTTCTCAATAGAAGAATACTCGGTAGAGCATTCGGCGGATACCAATTCTTTAAAAATAAGCCTTCCGCTGTCTCCACGGCCACGGCCAAAACAAAATCGCTCAAAACGCCAGCAAGGATACCGAAATGCATTCAGTTTTCAGGGTTTTTATTTATCTTGTGGATGTTTGGAGCGATGTATCCTCATCATCAACAACATTTTAAAAAAAAATAGAGGGAACACTTTGCGGGGCTTTCTAATTAAGGTATGGTACACAGCGGCACCTGGTGTTCTGCTCACGAAACCGGCCGCCCTCATCAATCTTAAGACAAGGGGCAATGGATTAGGGAACTTGCTGTTTTTGGCACTTCATTCGTCGCTATCGATGCGGGGAAAAGGCAAAACTTCTGATCGTTATTCACTTTTAGAAAAATTCCTTCCTCGACATCCATCTTCGTAGAAATTTTATACTTTCTCAAGTTTGCTCGTGAAGTTTATTTTTTTGCCATGAATTTTGTGTATGAGAATACGAGCGCGTTAGAAGAGGGTAAAAAAGAAGTTTTCATTTCGAAAGTAATCAATCTAGGACAAGAAAATAATTTTAAAACGTAATCTAAAAACAATTAAGAAAGAAGAGAGATTTTGTAAAATGAAAAATATGACATTTATTTCATTTTTCTCGGAGCACTGGTACATAAGTTGAATCATCTTCACTGAAATTTGTAGGATACACTATTTGATACTCTGTTCACTTGCAAAAGTAAAAGTTTGGCAACTTGTAAAGGTCACTTTACCAAGGTCTTTGCAAGAGCCCTGAGAGGTTTTGGCCACTTGTAAAGGAATAAAGGTGTCTTATAAGTCTGGTTTAACCTTTCACAAGGGCGTATATAAGGGAGGGGCTGAGGGGGCCCGGGCCCCCTCCAAAATGTGGAAAAAAACTTAAATAAGGGTTGTTAGTTTTGGTTTTAGTTGCTCACAAATAATTTCCAAACTTTTAGCTACAAAAATGAATAAATAAATATGATGGTGATAATAATAATTATAATGCGTTAGAGCAGAGATTTCCGAACTGGGTGCCGCAGGCAGGAGATGAGGGGTACCGCCAAGTGTCCATAGTAACAATAATACGTATGCATATAAAACTAGATTAGGATGCCGTGAGAAAATTCTAATTCTTCAAAGGGTGCCGTGAATAGCTAAACTTTGGGAACCTTGCTTTAGATGGCACCAGGATGTGGTGTTCAGAAGGGGTTAAAGGATCCGTACCCCGTCCTCCAGAAAAGGACGGGTCTTGAGAAAGCGAGGTTTTTTTCAACAAAAAGAAAAGCAAATAATGCTGGGGGAAAAAATTTCAGTTCTTTCAAAAAGAAATCTTTACATTAAAAAATATTAACAGATGCAGCTAATTGCTTAACAATTTAAGCTCCTCTCCCCCCCCCCTTTTTTTTTCTTTTCAAAATGATTCTCTCCTAACTCTCGTTCCCTAAAAGAAATTTAAAATAAGTTTTAGTTGTTCGGTTGGAGTAATAATGGAAATTGATGTCCTAAAAACGCATTTATTTAGGCGTTTTTCCAGCATCAATTTCAAAACATTTCTGGAAGAGGATCCCCGAACCAACATCCTTTCACTGAGGTTACTATGAAAAATAGTCAGCAATTGTGCCTTTAAGATTTCAATTGTGAAAAGTTTCAGAGGAAGATCCCTAAAACCGCTCCTTACCACTAAACGTCTATAAAGATGACCTGAAAATTGTGTTGTACCTTTCAGAGAAGGATTTTCGAACTTCTTCTTACTTCCGAAGATTGCCTAATGTTCGGAAAAAATCTGAATTGCTTTTAAAAAGAAACTTAAAATAAAAATGTTCAAAAGTTACTGGTGACTATTGATCACGTCCAAACGTCCAATACTTCCTATTCTTTTCACCAACCCCTCCAATTTTTTTTCCTAGTCGGTCTAAGACAAGAAAGTCTTCAAAATACTACACTTCAAAGTCCCCTCCACCCACTAAAACCATTAAAGAGTTTCTCAAACCTCGTTTTCAGAGCTACTATGTCGAAAAATTTCCAGGGAACAACTACCAAACGATTTGCCTTCTGAAAGCATCGAAAATTGTTTAAGATTGCCTTTATGGAGCTTCAATTTTGAAAAATGGTCGAACCCCTAACGTTACCAAATATGGTCCACAGACGCGCTTTTAAGACTTCAATTACGAAAAAATTTCGGACGAGGGTCCGACTACTCCCATATGAAATCTGACAAGGAAAAAACTACAATTTTCGAAAATTCAAGGTGGAGAGATCCCTCCACCTAGTATTACTAAACATCTGTTTAAAACTTCGTTTTTTAGGACTTTAATTTCAAAATAGTTTTTGAGGACTGTCCCAGAACCGCATTGCCCGTAACATCATCGAAATTAGTCTGAAACTGCGTTTTTAGACCTTCAATTTCGAAAAATTGGGCGGAGAGGTGTGGGATTTCGCTCTATTGTTTAAAAGAAAATCAATAGGGGGCAATTTCAAAAAATCCCATTCTTTTCAATACACTAATATCAACAAATCTAGTCTATATTGGCGTTTTTAAGATTTCAATTTCTAAAAACTTCCACAGAAGCCCCCGAATTTTTCCTCCCCTTAGCATCACCAGAGACTGACTAAAACTGCGTTTTTAGGACTAGAATTTCAAAAATTTTGAAAAAATTGAGAAGATCAGGGCACTATTGCCCCCCCCCCCTCCAAAAAAAATACAAAAAAATAAATAAGGTGGGAGAGCTAATCTTGGTTATATGGGCCCCCTCCAAAATAAAAACACATATACGCCACTGACCTTTCATCTGTGATAGATTTATTTTTAACGGACATCTTCCTTGGAAATTGGTAGCAGCACCTAATATCGCGTTACATGCATTAAAATCAGCTTAAGTACGTAGGTGAAGTTTATTAATACAACATAGAGCAGGGGCGGATTCAGGGGAAGGTCAAAGGGTCAGCTGACCCCCCTGTGATAAGAATTTTACTATGATTGATGTTAAACTTCAATTTTTTAAATCCGAAAAATTAGTACAGGAATCAATATTAACTTTTTTTTTTTACTTTCTTGCTTCTGTTAGGTGTTTCTTCTAAGCGAGTCATAGTTCAATGGATTGGCTGAGTTTGATTACTGGGCTATTGCTATTTTGAGTTTTTTGGTCATTTTCAAAAGGAGCAGTATGATCCATGGCGCAGGTATCGACAAATTTAAGGGGTGGGGGTGCAATTTAACAGGGTTTTAAACTCATTTGGGGAAGGGGTGATCCGTTCCATATGAGGGGGTGCACCATTATTCTTGGGGGTATGGCCACCCCTGCTTAACTGACACTTTTTACATAGGAGGTATAACATGCTGAAGCCATTGAAAGTTGACCTCCCTTACAAAAAATTCTGAATCCGCCCCTGACGTAGAGTAAACAGGGCCCGACTAACTAAAAGCGAGGCTCTAGGCCCATAATAATTTAGAGGCCCCCTTAAGTACTATAGCGGAATGCAGTGCTTGATTTACAGGTTTTGGGGGGCTCTTTGTCAATTACAGATCAATGAAGAAGATTCATAATTTCACATTTATCATGTGAAATTATGAATCTTCTTCGGAGTCTCTATTAGTTGTGACATGGTAAATTCGCTACTGGCAGAATGAATAAAGATTCTCCTGCAAGAAAGTTTTTTCCAATTAACAAGTCATTATTTTTTAACTATTATTTTTTAAAACGTGTGTCTTTTTCGAATAGTTGTAATGTCATGCATATTTTTTTAAAGTAATTAGGGCCCCTTAGAAAGAGGAGCCCCCAGCCCTAGGCCTAGTAGACCTGTGCGGTAATCAGAGTAAATATATCGTCGCCTCAGAGCAATAGTAAGACGTCTAAGCTCAGGAAGAACAGCAAGATATCCTACTGTCGCTTTGAGGCGATGATATTGCAATATGATTCTGTTATGAATCAAATCATAAGCATCTGTTTCGAATTAAATCGCAGGCGTCTGGTACTGATAAAATCATGAGCAAATTTACTCTGTTTTTAATTTAATGGATAAATGCACATTTTATAGTGAATTGAATAGTACAAGGGGCTGTGGTGTCTGAAGAAAAATCCTCGACTCCTTTGCCCCAAAATTAATCCGACTTCACGTCCCCGATTTCATAGCCCATGCAGAACTTTAGACTCGGACAGAAAAAGATCGACTCCGACCCAGATTCCTGGAATTGTAAAACCTCCGACTCTCGACTCCAACTTCTTTACCCCGAAATCACTCCGACTCCGACACCCTGGATTTTTAAACGATCTTTGAAGAATGGGAATATCTCTAAATTGCATTTAATTAGAAGTATTTCTGTACTCTTCAGAGGTGTCCACTCTTCCTAAGAGCAAAGGCGCGCCCTCTCTAAATATTATGAAGAATCTCCCCCAAAAACAAGAGCCCCCCCCTTAAAAAAAGTGAAAAATACCCATCAAAAAAACACCCGCCCCCTAAAAATTTCAGTTGTGCAGTCTGCGCCATGACCCTCCTCTAGGTTGGCAACCCTCTATTCTTTCGAACCAATCCAGCTGCCAGCTTAAAATCTTGAAAGTTTTTCGGGTTTTATTTATGCAGTGTACAGTGACCGACTAAATGGATGTCCAACTAACCCAGATCAATCAGGAATCATGTTTCGTTTTTTCACCTCCTCAATTTTTTTGAAAATTAACAGTACGGCGTAGGTTATATGAATTTGGGTTATATGAATTATTTAAATAACTTTAAATAAAACTTGGAACTTTCAGAGTGTTTGAAATATAAGACCTTTTTCAGACCATTGAATGTGTTCTTGGAAGGATTCATTCACCTTTATTGGAATAATATTGCAATGATGAATTGCGATGTAGTTGAGAGGGATAACATTTCCCTACCTTTTAATTTTTGTACAAGCGTCCCCTCACATTTTTAAATTTCAGTACAAACTTGATGCTTGTATACGCAAGCATCCTCTCAACTTTTTTTCTAAGCCTGCATCACTGGTATTGTACCACAATCAGTTATTGCAAATTTAAATTGCACTACATAATTGCAAGTCCTAGATGGCTATTTTGCATAATTACATCACTCGAATTCGATAATCCAATTACATCAATAACTCTGAAAAAGAAACATATTTTCTGACTTATATTTAGATGAGACATGAATTCCCAATATCATTATGATGAATGAATACGGAAGCAAAAATAAATCAAAAATTCATTCCAAGAAATGTATTTGGATTGAAATAGTAACTTTATCTCATTTCTAAACCGCCGCCGAAAAAAAAAAAAACAATCGATGCCACCATGAATAATTCAAAAGCAAACGTATTTGTAACATTAAATTTAAATACCATAAAAATAAATGTCAGCAATCACATACAAAATCTATTCCTTTCCTTATTTTTTCCGTTTTAATCGTGATTCAAAATAACATTTGGAATTTAAGTGATGGAGTCATTTTAAAAAGTGGGCACGCAATTGGAAAAAGGGCTATCGGACACCACAAACTCGCTGCGATACAAAATGGAGGACAGAACAGAAATTAAACTCTATCAAACAATTTCCTTCAGTAAGAGAGAAAATAGTTTTCCGTCACGCCACCGGGTTGCGCTTCTATCTCTATCGCCTCTATCCTCTTCTTCCGTATCAGAGCGATTCTAAAGTCTTTAATTTTAATCTGACTATTTAGTTTATTGTAATGGTTATTTTTATGCATATGCGTGATCTTTAAAGTTGCGTTTGATAAAAAGGATATTTTATATATGTATTTCTTAATGTGTGGCTGATAAAGAAGATAGTTAAACAGTTAATGCACGATCATTAAATCGCAAAAGAAAGAACGACAGATTTGCTTCCTCGGTGATCATGACCCTGTGGAGGGTTTTTTTTTTTTTTTTTTTCAAAGTAGTTTATGTTCTACAGCATTCATAAAATAAAAATAAAATAATACTAATAATAATAAATAAATAATCTAAAAAATTGGATAATTATAAAATAAATAAAAAGTTTAAAGAAAATAAATAACTTTTAGAATAATAATAATAAATATAAATAAAAACAATTAGAAGCACTGATACTAAGGAGCAATATACAACAGCTTATCAACTGCAAATAAAACTGTAAAAGCAAATGTTTTAGCAAAATTACAACGGAAAATTCTTTGCTGGACTTGTCAAAATTTTCTCTTTAAATTCTTCTGTCTTTAGTTTTAATTTGATTTCGTTATTATTATTTTTTTTTCCAAAGGTTATTTTCATGCATATGCGTGATGTTTAAAGTTGCGTTTGATAGGAAGGTCATTTTTTTTAAAAAAATATTTGGCTGCTAAAGAAGATAGTTCAACAACTAATATACGATCAATAGCTCACAAGAGAGAGAGAGAGAGAGAGAGAGAGAGAGAGAGAGAGAGTAGAATTTAACTTCTTCGATGATGATGACTCTTTGGTGGATAAATATTATTACAGAGCAGTTAATGTTGTAACGCATTCATGGATTTTTTTTGATGATACAAAAAAAAAAGCGAGTAAATGTCTCCAGTTAAAATTTTTCTATAATTGCGGAGTTTTTTTTTTTTTTTTTTTCAGTTTTTCATTGCAGTACTTCAGTAGGCTAACAACTTGAGACAGTCAGAGAGCTTCAAAATGGTCCCCTAAATAAATATGTACCTACAAATTAATATGTCAAAAGAACTTTTTAACCGGCTTCAAAAAAGGAGGCTATGATTTCGTATTGCGGCTTTTTATGTATGTTTTTGAATTATTCCAACACGACTGGACCGATTTGAAATAAAGTTTTTTTTTTCTTTTTTGTTTGGAAGGGTATTCCCAAATGGTCCCATTGAAATTTGGTCTGGATCTGATAAGGGGTCCCGGAGAAATCCAAGAAACTTTAAATTTCTTAACGGTCACGTGGTTTTGCTGTGATCGGATTATTTTCACACCTAAGGTTTTGGCTTTCTCTTCAACGATATTTAATTCTCACGGCACATGGATGAATAATTTTCGCAACGCTGCGCCGCCTGTTAATTTTTTTTATCATAGGTGTTACAATAATGTATTTATTACTGCGTAGCAAAGCAGTAAAAATAAATATATTTTGCTACTTTAATAGTTGAATCAATTATCTTAATATTTTATTTACTAATAAATAACTTTATTTAGGCACTAAAATATAAAGTTCTTTTCTTAATATTCCAGTTTTTAAATATATTTAGTGTTCAATTGAGGGGAATTGAATACAGAACACCCCTCCCCCACGATTTAGTTTATATTCTTTAATAATATACATTGTAACTGTGTATGATTTCTGAAGTTTGACCAATATTCTAGATTTACTATTTCATGATGCCGCCAGTTCAATTTGAAATTAGAGTTATATTAATTAGTAGGCTTCAAAAACAGGAAGAGGTTCTGAACTCGTCGGATTTGTTTTTTCTTTGTACAATCTTCCATAAATACTCGAAGACACCTGTACCCAGAGGCGTGCACAGGGAGGGGGAAGGACACCTGTTGGCCCAGGCCCGAGTCTGAAGGGGGCCCAATATTTTTATAATTAATGGTGAAATATAGGGGTAAACAATATGGAGAGGGGCCCAGAAAAGTCATTTATGATGGGCCCCAAAATTTCTGTGCACGCCCCTGCCTGTACCGATAAGGAAAATTCTTTTTTTTTGGTTGAAACGGTTTTACTTCCTCAGCGGTCTAATGGTAATCAAGTTCAGGTTTGATGAAATTGAGGGAACTCTTCAAATGTCATACTCACATTTAAATCGATTTGTACTTTATTAACTTTGTATATCGTCTCACTTAGTGAACCGGTTTTTATGCTTTTTTTTTTTTGTTTAGTGGTGGTTTTGTTTAGGGGTGGTCTAACTTAGGTTCCAAATCTTTGATTTACCCTATTTGTTCTTTAGGAAAAAGTTAAGGGTAAAACAATTGATTTCATGCAATATCCCTCACAAACGATTAAATATAAAACTCATTGATAAACAAAGGCCATAAAACAAAGGAAAAAACTTTCTTTACCTATAGTTAAAGAAAGTACTAAAAAATATATATTATTAAGAGTAATGATAATGAAATTTTTGAATTAAGGATTCTCTGAAGCAAACATAAAATTCATTCTAGTGGAATTTTTAATCTTCATCTATAGTGGGGCCATGTGAAGAAACATGCGACTTTTATCACGAATTACATTACACGTATTGCGAAACATAAATTACAATTTACAATATTACAATTCTAAAATTTACAATTTTACAAATTTAAACTTAAAGCGATTTTTTTTTTTTTTTTTTTTTTTTTTTTTTTTAGCGACTCGTGCAGCATTTGCTTTCGGAAAGCAAACTTTGATAAAGTTGAACAAATGATGAAGACATTATTTTTTTGTACATAGTTACGCATTTGAAAAAACCTTTCTTCACAGTCGTCGGAAGTTTCCGAGACGCTCGCCGTGTTATTTACACCACTAAAAAGCAAAAAATAAATTACTTTTAAATAAATTTAAAAAAAAAAAACCTCCTACAAAAAATACCCAGGAACTAAAAAGCAAAAAATAACTGATTACACTTACATTCTATTTCCTACCCAAACATAGAAATGAAATTTATTTTACAATTCCAGTACGAAAATCAACCAAAATAAACACCGAATTATAAAATAAACACTGATTTAAATTACTATACGATGAATTATTTTAAATACCTAACTAATTATATACGATCTCTTAATTTTTAATAAGCTTTTGAAGTCGGGGCCTCCTATATACTACCTAAACCTAACGTAACTGAGTAGGTTTAGTTTTAAAGACTAATTTCGCGTATAGTTAAATTAGTGTTTAATTCAGGATTCGGTGGGTTGTCAGTTACGTTATGTAGTTGTTTATACTCCCAGTATTTTTTTTTTAACTGTTGAAATCCTAAAAACTCTGTCATAAATTTCTTTGGAGACTTCAGAAAAAGATCTCTGGATTTTTTTATTTCAAATTGAAGTCTTAAAAACGCAGTTTTACGCTATCTTGAGGGATTCTCTTATTGAATTTCTCTCCTCAAATTGGAGTCTTAATAACGCAAATTTAGGTCATCTTTGAATTTAATGGAAGAGGGGAGTGCGCTCGGATGTTTTCCCCCGAAAAATTTTCAAAATTGAAGTCATAAAACTGAAATTTTAAACAATATTTGGTGACGTTAATGTTCGGGTAATCTCACCCAGAATGTTTCGAAATTAAATCTTGACGTTGAAGCAGTCTTTGATGAAAAATGTGTGGGGCCCCCCTTTTCCCTCCCACGAATCACCGCCACTAGTGAATAGAAATGGAGCTCTTGCATAAATTAGTACATTTTCGTGACATAGTTTATTTCTACTCAATTAAGACGACATGCACAGCAGAGGAGGATACAGGGGTCATGGAGGTCATGACTCCCCCCTAAGCCGTCGACGATATTATCTATCCGTCATTATTGTTTGTGATCATAATTTAGCAATTGCATTCCAGATGGATGATATAGAATATCATGCAAATATACTATTACACACTGTGTTCAAGTACTTAATGAATGAATACTTATGAATTGTCCTTACTCTTTTCAGTGTATCAGTTATTTGTTCAAGTAAATATTTAAAAAACTACTTCCTTTCATTTCTTCTGAAATTAATTAATAAAGTTTATTCCCTACTTTGGATCCTTATTTTTCGTCGATTTGGAGCTTTTTATTAACACTGAATTAGTTCCAGAATTTTTTCGTAAAACTCTGTATTTTTCAGCTTGATGCTACTTAAAATCAAGCTGAAAAATACAGAGGTACTGAAAAATACAGGTTTGCATCTGCCCCTGATGCACGGTAACTTTGAAACACATTTTAATAACGATGATTTGTTCAAAACATTTACACAAGGTTGTTTTCGTACAACGTTCAGTAAGGGAAAGGGTAATTCTTTGAAGCATATAGGAAATGCTCTACAAGTCTGTAAAGTGTTGATCAAAAATCCTTTTGCGAATTATTGAAGAAAACATATTTCTGTAAATAAATACTCGAAGAAAAAGTGGAGTAATCACGTGAGAAGGATAATTTAAATCTTTCCGTGCAAGGACGTATTCAAGTTTTATGACTAAATTACAACTCAAAGAGCAAATATTCCAACGACCGACTCATATTTTCCCTTTCTTCGAACTTCCTGTAGTTAGCACATGACTAAAGTGTTGGTCAAAAATTCTTTTGATAATTCTTCAAAGAAATACATGCCTATAAAACAAAATATTCGAAGAAATAGTGGGGTAGTCACGTGAAGAGGAGAATTTTAATCTTATGGGTGCATGAGCTTATTTATGTCTTTTAGCTAAATTACAATTCAAAAAGCAAAAACTCCAACAAACAACTCTTATTCTTTCCTTCCTCTAACTTCCTGTATTTAGCACATGACCGGAACTAAAGAATTTTTTAAAGGTGAAATAAATCACGCTGAAATCTCGCCAAGGGTGTTCAAAAAACAAGCGCTACCGCCACCAAATATTGCCACCCCCGATCTCCATAAATCAGCGAGGATGCGGATCGGGGCGGTGCAGGTAAACGAAGAGGGGGGGGGGATTTTGCCACAGGGAGGGAAATTCGGAGCAGAGAAAGGAAGTATAGATACACACAAAACTGCGATTCCGGTAGAGGAGGGGGGAGGCGCCCCCCAGAAAGGTGACAGGGAACATCACTCAGATGGCCCCGGAGATATTCGGGAAAAGGAGGAGGGGAGATAGGCATCAGAAACCGATGGGGCTAGCGGAGTTATTGATAACCTCATTAAACAGCACAGCGCCAAGTTTCCAGCGTGCTCGACTAATTATCTGTTATGTCAGGTTAATTAATGAAGCGACGCCCGCGCCCGAGGGGGAGCGACATGAGAATTGTGAGGGGGGGGGGATTATCGGGAGAATGCATTTTTGAAGGAAGCAGTGGTTTGGAGAAGATTGGTTTTGTTTTCTCACATTGGAAGAGGCTTCGTCCGGTAAATGCAAGTAGTACACGATTAACATTTCAGTGCCTTAAACCCGATCAAGTTCAGAGATTTAAAATAATTCCTAAGGGAGTCATTTTCTAGAAGATTCACATAATGGTTATTCCAATACAGGTTGGGTATATCTCTTCTCAGGGTAGTTAAATACCAGGCATTGATCTTTCAGGGAATCTGCTAGACGTTAAGGGGAAATCTTGGTTCACATGTAAATGTTTGTTAGTTTTTGGCGAAATATTTTACAAAGATAGAAATCTTTTATCTAATAGTTGTCTACACCGAAACATATCATATACATTTTATTTTCAAGGAAGGAACAAAAAGGGAAAAGGCAAACTCTTGAACACACTGAGGGATAAATTAAAAATAACATAGTAGGACTAATAGGTAACAATCTAATTTGGCTCTTAAAAAACACTACAGGAAAGAAACATTTATTCAGTTTGTGAAATTTCTGTTTCTCATTATTCTGCAATATTACGACAGTTGCACTTGATTCGTACAGCTTTTAAATTTTTGTTTTAGTTTTGAATCTTCGTACTGCGTTTCAAATTCAATAAATATTATTGATTATTTTAATTTCTGAAATCAATCTTGCTTTAAAATTGATAATTACAGTTTTTAGTCATCTAATATGTATGTACTGATATGTATATACTGAAAATACAGTAATAGATACAGCTTCGTACATGAAATATCAACCATATTCGAAAGTACTAAGCTAAATGAGCAAGCTTAGAAACTAACACTTGAAATGCTTTGTAAATATAAAAAAACTCAAGTAAAGTTAAAGCTATTGTAAAATAAACAGCTAAAGTAAATATAAAAGTGATTTAAATTAGACTACTGAAAATAGTGAAATAAAACTGGAACGAGAGGGACGTAATATAATGGAACAGAAATAAAATGAACCACTACTTTCAAATCACAACCAGCAAAATATTAAGCAGTCTTTAAGTCTGTAAAAAAAAGGATACGGAATTTAAAATTACCTGAACACCAAAATAAAAGTAATATGAAGCTTAAAAAACCAAAATACCCTTCACTCACACCATAGGTAGAAATTACTAAACATGCAACGGTATGAAAATAGAAAGTTTCTAAGATGCACGTAGAAAAAGTAGGCTGGTTGATGGAAAGCAGAAATATGTAATTGAATCAAAAAACGCATGAACAGATAAATGAGAAGATTAAAAAACAAACAGATAAATATAAGAATAAAAATAAAATTGGACAAAAATAATAATGTAAAACAAAATAGGGTAATACATGTTAATAATTAATAAATAAATGCTCATAATAAATAAATGATTGATTTTTTTTTTTTTTTTTTTTTGATTTATCCAGTTTGGGAGGGGAAAAAATCTCTCTATATTTTTTTTTCTTCTCTTTCTTTTTCATTTCTTTCTGTGTTGGATTTCCTTTAAACAAGAAAGTCGATTTTTTTCTCTGGTATCAAACGAAAATGCATCAACAAAAAGTTTCCAAGAAGTTTGAAACTTCTTATGCTCATTGGCATTGGATGAGTAACATATAAAAAATTAGTGCTTGAAAATTTTAAACTATTCCATCTTTTTTTTTGGTCCGATGAAATTGTATTAAATTTTTCTCTCTGTTGATGTAAACATTATGGTGAGAGTTCATTCCGGTGAAGTTCTTATTTTAAACTTGTCCTCAACTTTTCATTACTCAGTGCAAAAACTAAAAAAGGAAATTAAGCCCTCCGTAATATCCACTCTGCAGAAAATTATGAATCTATCTTCTTTAACACTTATTTAGCAATTTCGGGTTGGTAAAAAGAACCCCCTTTTTAGCCCTCCCACCCAGCAAGAAATTACTTTTTTTATTTGACAAAATTGAAAATATCTTCAAATTCCAATTTCTTTCTCTCTTTCTTTTTACTTCCTTTTACAAAAAAGGAAGTATTGTATTCGCAAAAAAATTTTCACTCAAAAATCGACCTTAATTTCCATTTTGCTCGCCCCCGAATGAATATTGATTTTTTTTTTTTCAACCCGATCACACGTAGATACATGCCTAAGAACGTATAGACACCTTAAGAATCCAGTTTGACGATCCCCGAGTTAATTATTACAACGAGATTTCTCGTGACGTCTGTATGTACGTATGTATGTGCGTATGTGTGTATGTATCTCGCATAACTCAAGAATGGTATGTCCTAGAAAGTTGAAATTTGATACATAGACTCCAAGTGGAGTTTAGTTGTGCACCTTCTCTTTTGGTTGCATTCGGATGTTCCAAAGGGGGTCTTTTACACCTTTATAGGGTAAAATCATTGTTAATTTCAATGTAAACTCAAGCGGTGCTATAATTTGACCAACATTTGGCAATATATCGCCAAGCTTTTGGTCGCCAAGTTTTGTTGCCAACTTGGCGACGAATTTGGCGGTTTTTTTTAATTAATAATTTGGTTTCAATTTGACCATATTTGGAGAGTTAACCATTGAATCACATTAAAACTGCCAATATTGGGAAAATTTATCTGTCTAAAATGTTTTCTTTGCTTCGGTTCGCAATCGACTTGTAATGAAAGTATTTAAAGTGTTTTTTTGCTCACTCCGAGGCACTATTATCTTTAAATTGGAGTAAAAGGAAGTCATGTGATGCACACATCAGCTCGTTTTCTTTCAATACATATATTCATAGCAAATCTTTCTAGTAAAAAAAAAGAAAAGGAAAAAAAATGATTGAATTAAATTATTGTACCATAGTACAGAATTGAAAAGCATTATTTTAAATGTATCATATTTTAAATTATTTTCCTTTTTTTCTTCGTTAAATTTCAAAGCAATTAAAATTGCGACAATCTTTCACGACAATCAGTTTAATGACATACGACTTCCTGTACATGTATTCGTGTTATGCTGGGAAAACAAATTACGAGCGCAAGACCACCCCATGTGATCGCTCATTGGTCGATTTGCATGCTGAGCTGACTCGAATACGTGATAACTGATAAGAGTTGAAGAAAAAAGAGCTTAATGAAGCGATACATTTTTCAAAGAAATAAAAATACTATCTTCATACAACTTTTCTTATCATAAACTCTTATAAAAATCTTTGTTATCATTATTTCTGCATTATTACTGTTATAACTTTTTTTTATATGCAGTTTTCACGGTTGTTTGTAGAAATATTTTCTTGTTATTTCTTTCATTATTATTCGCATTTCGTTATTATTTTTTGAAAAGTAACAAAACTTTGAATACTTCTTATATTATTCATCCTGTGTCTTTACTATTGTCATAACAACAAGTTTTTCTTCTTTAAAAAAAATTTTTTTAACTGTTATTGTTTGCATCTATATTTTTATGTGTTTATTTTATTATTAGAATTATTATTATTACATAGCTTTTCTAGTTCATTGTACTAAAATTGTAATTATTTAATTTTTACTGTTGTTTTCACTTTTATTTGTTGTTTTTTATATTATTATTTTTTTATGCATGGTTGTTGTTCTTAATCCCATTATTCTCTTGTTCCTGTTACGTACAGTTACTGCTATTAATATTATTTCTGAACAAAATTTCATCTTTGCTTTAAATTCTTCTAATGGATTAGATAGTACAAGTAAAAGCAACAAGACACTAAAAACTAAAAACTGTGTCAAATCCGTACCAAACTTCTCTTTTTAATTTAAAATACCAGAAACATATTTAAAATTAATTTTAAGTTTTGAGCATTTGTTTCTCTAACAGAGATGCACGGAAAACAAGAAAATTTGGGTTACATGTGCAATAAATGTTTTGTTCCTAGAGCCGAGAAATATAACAACTTGATTTTAACGTGCACACATTTTCAGTTCAGCACAGTACCCTCACAAAATTAATCTCCAAGATAAAACCACTCTCTCCTCTCAGCATCCACCTCCTCCCAAACCGACTCTCGCCAAACGTCGCCAAAGCGATCCTTTCTTGCAACCCTATCCGGGGCAAAACCTCATTACTCAGAAATGATGCAATGATTCGACGTCTATCTCCGCCGGCCGAGCATCGGGGCATACGAGAACGGCAGACGCAAGCGGCGCCGGGATTCGCCCGCGCGATGCGAAATCACCTCCCCGCCGCCCCGTCCCCCGAACGGGGAGAAAAGAAATGATTAGAAGGGGAAAAAATGAATGGGAACCCCTTTATCCTGAAAAAAAGGGGCGGAGTTGGAGAGATGACGCGACCGAAAGGAATCGCATGTAACAAATACACATGTAATGAGTTCGACCTCGTTGTTTGCCTTCTTTTTTTATTAATAAATTGTTGCTTGAATTGTTTCTTCTTCCCCATGATAATTGTAAAAAAGCGGTCGGGAGGGGCGGGATTATTATTAATTTTGTATTGTGAGCAGAAATATAAATATCAGTAATGTTTTGTGTCAGTCACAGATGACTGCGTCTGGAAGTGTCACACCCTTAGCGTTATTTTTCTTTCTCCGGGACTGAAAAATCAAGGATAAGAGAGAGCAAGAGCTGCCTTTGGGCAGAAATCCTAACGTTACCGAATGGACACTAAATTTTGCCGTATGATGATAATTTTGCCGAATGGAACTCCAGATTTCGCCGAATGATTATAATTCTGCCGACTGGAACTCCAGATTTCGCCGAATGATGATAAATTTTACCGAATAGAACCAGTGATGTTCCCATCAAATTTTTTTATGGTATACTCCCAGTAATCCATTACGCACAATATGTGTATGCGATCATATACATAATATGTCATAAGATGAAAATTTTTGAAACTTGAGGGTTTACGCTATGTGTATAAAAAATGTTTAAGAGTATGCGGCGTGTATGGAGAACACCCCTGAATAGAACTACAAATTTTGCAGAATGATGATGATTTTGCCGAATCATCAGACAAAATTTGCCAAATAAGGAAAATTTTGGGAGGTCACAGTGACTTCCTGTGACTTCCCATTTGAGTGGCCTTGTTCAGAAATGATATTTCATTCAACACTGGAGCCAGAATTTAACTCTTTGGGGGAAAGATGGGGGAGGGGAGTCATGAATGTCCTCACATGTTCTGTTCTTAATAAACTAATATTGAACACGTGACTGAAAACAAGGTTTCTGAGGACGAGTTATCTGCCCCATCACCCCTGTTCATATTAAATGTTAGGTTATTCATCTTAAGGGAGAGTTGTTTTCATTATATGTGATCTTATCGTTCAAGTTTATATCTTTTTCCTTAATATTTCTCTTCCATTCGTGAAAACAAGTGCAAACCGTGAGCTGGAAGTGCGGAAACAATAACTCACACATAAAAAATCAACTAAGAAAGTTTTAATTGGTATTACATTATTTTAAAAACGTGAATAAACTCGGATACAGTACTTCGAATCTTTGCTTTTTACGTGTTTTAAGCTTTTAAACCGCAGCATGCTGCGAACATTCGCTGGTGAGATAAATTTACTTTATCTACCAGTTTGTTGGCACTCTCAGCTTCAATGAGATGACATCTGCCTCCAGCTCGGTTATGCACTATTCCAGACTGATGAGTTCTTATAAGAACGAAACTACAGTCTCTGAATGTGGTAACCGGCAACAGGGTTATCTGGTATATTGATTGCAGGTACCTTAGATGCTGTAGAGTTATCGATTGTATGTTGTTTACAATGTATTGTAAAGACATAAAACCTTTAGAAATTAATGCTGCAGTAATGATATTTAAGTGGTTTAAGCAACAAATCATTTCAATATCCATATTTTGTTTAATTATAAAACATTAGCCAACTTACCTGATGAAAGCCCAAGTATGTTTCTACGGTGTGCGACGTGTAAAAGACTTCACCATCACAGGTAAGGATTAGAAGAAACCCACTCAACGCCTACAGAAAACAAAAGATATTAAGTACTAGAATTTAAAAGTAGAAACTATATACATAGTGAAAAGGTGCAAAATGATTTACCGAAACTTTGTTCGTGAGGGTCAATGACAGTGAAATAAATGGTAAAAGATTTTTTTAATGAAAAAAGGTCTTTTTTTTTTAATTACTAAGAGTATTGAAAAGGCATGATAATTGACAGAAATGGCAATGGGGTCGTTTCCCAAATTTTAAAAGTATTTTTTTCCGAAAGAGCATGCTTAAAAACATAGGATTGGACCATTTTTTAAATAATTCGACTAAGTTTAATATTTTTAAAAAAATATTTTAATGGGTGCACTTTCATTGTTTACGCTTCTGGAGATAACAACACAAATGATGAAATGACATTCACGGATCATAATATTTAATTCGCATTTTTTTTCATATGTAGTGGCAACGATATGGTTGGTAGCAAGCGTAGAGCGCAATATTTAATTCGCTTCTTGATTATCATGCCGTGGAGCCGCCAGTGAAGATGCGCAAAAGTACATCAGTTGTGACGTCATAAAGACCACGCCTTGTTTTCAGAATCGGACAGTTAAAAAAATTAATTAAAATTGAGCGTTGGGAAAATGAAAGTTTTCTCTCGCTCCATGTTAGTATTATTATTATTATTATTATTTATTTATTTATTTATTTGCTTTTTCTATCAATTTCAGTGACTAAAAGTATTACTTTTGACTGAAGGGAACAACCTCATTGACTGTGCCATTGACCATTTTAACACCTATGGAGTTTTACCGTTTTACTCCCTGAGGCAATTTCCTTTTCCAATTTCCATTTATCTATTTTATCCAAATGGCCTTTTAATCATTTTGTGCATACAGTTATATTGCATTTTTATTTTATCTTATTCTAAATTATTTTGCCAATTAAAAGCAGCAATATAAAATACTTATAATACTGAAATATAAAATACATGATTGCACTTTACCGTGTAAAGTAATGGCAACTAGCCCCTCTGTCCCTACTTTACACAGTGCATTATCAATGATTTTGAAAAAAAAAAAATAACATTAAAATTAATCTAGACGCAAACAATTCAAATTTATGAGTTGATATACAAACGACTTGATTTCGCTGTGACTCGAAATAGAAAAAAAACTTCTGCAGAAATGAGAACCACGAAATGGTCAGGGTTCCCCAATCCCCTTTTCTCGGGCAGGTGTATCTGTGTGGGCAAATATTATGGCATCTCCATAGGGTCGAGCACAAAACAGGGGGTTAGGGGTCAAGACGGTGCCTCCCCACAACAAAGGGGCTCGCAGTGATGGAGTTGGGTAGAGCATGGTGTTTACATACATATATGAAAGAAACTGACAAGAAGGGGAATAATTAGAGAGGGGAACGAAATGCGGTAAAAAAGTGATACATGGGGGGAAATAGGCAAACTCCCTACCGATTATTTTCAATTTTGTTCCGTATATTTTAACGTGTATATGTCAGTTAGGTCTGAAAATTTATAATTTGCAGGATTGCAATATATTTGTACCGAACTAAGTCATGTCTTGTAATTTTTTACATTACGGTGGGTGATAATGCTTTTTATTTATTTAAACTGATGCATTTTGTATTTTGTCAAAACAGAACAGAAAGCAAATCTGTAAAAAAAGCAAATATAGTTACATAGCTAATATAAATGTTAGTCAAATTGCAGGTGTCGTCCACAATCAAGATTTTTAGTGACGTACATTCCGAAATGTATGTGTATTTTTCTTTTAATAAGTAAAAAATATTTTTAAAATATTAAATACATATTATCAAACATGCGTGTTATTTTTCTTTTAATAAGTAAAAAATGTTTGTATAATATTAAATACATATTATTAGATATGCAGAACAAAGTTCCTCATACACACACATACACACACTTTAATCTATGAAAGACAAAAATGTGCTAACTCAAGTACAAAATTTAAATTATAATTTGTCAATAACTATTTAAAGAAATGTCTGCAAATTGCCATAGCAGCACAAACTTCCTTGTATAAATATTTTCTACCAATGTCAGATTCCAGCTGTCCTTGATTGTCAAACACAAATATTAATAAAAACTTTCTCTTTAACTAGAGTTACAAATGGTTTTCCTTCAAGTCATTTTCCAAAGGTTTCAAGGGCAGCGGTATGTCATCAAAGACATTTTTTAGAATTGGTCATACGCGACTCATACAAATATTAGATGTTCAACAAATGAAACATGTCCTGTGAATCAAACATTATGTATTCTACTGCATTGTCAAAATTTTATTTCACATTAACTTTCATTTATCAAGTTCCACACCAATCGTTTCATCATATGTGGCAGGGGATGTCTTGTGCAGCTATTTATTAATTGTTCAGAGAGAGAGAGAGATTGATTTATTATGGTAATTACCAAGAAAAGAGCAAATTTAATACTTAATAATAAATTTAAAATGAGAGATGTGAAACTTTTTATCATTGCATAACGATGAAAAGTATGTCTGAGAACATCTTTTCGACGTTTTTCACACTACACTACACTGTTAAAACTACAGGATGCATTCGGCACCTTTCAGGGGAGAAACGCTTGTTCACCAGCGGCACCCAATACGGAGCCGAAAACACACCTCTAAATAGGGTGAAAAACAGGCACCTTTTAAAAACTAGACAGCCGGAGTGAAAAAAGGGAACCTTCGGAGAGAGAAATGGCACCCTTACTATAGATCCTCCTCCCCCCTCCCCCGTATTGTGTGCGTTTTTATACAGTTGTGTATTTTTTTTTTCTTTTTTTAAGTTTTGTTTTGATTTATGATATTCTACGTTTTGGACATTTTCACATTGAACTCGGTATTGGGAATGATTAAAACATGTAATTACAGCATTTGATCATATTTCAGAGCTTTCAACATAGTTAAGAAGTGCTCATAGCTTTAATTCATCTGATCGTGCTCTAACTCAGTGTTTCTCAACCTCTTTTGACTCACGGGAGCGGTAAAAGCAAATGAAAAACTTTGCGGACAGGTGAAATCTTTATCGTTTTCTTAAAAATTCATAAAATAAATAATATGAATAATAACTCTGGGGCCGTTAAAAAGCATGTGAAAAAATTCAGGGTTCTGATGGTTTTTTTTAACAAAAAGTAATGTTAAAAATTAATAAAACAATAAATATCTACCCCTCCACTTGGTATCAAACATCTGTCACAAATACGTTATAATTTAAAAACGAGTAATTATTTAAAACATGTGAGAAATTATACATTTACTAAAACATGACGTATTCCGAAAATGAAGCATAGCTGTACTTATGGATTATTTACATGATGAGCCAAAAATATTCTGGGATATTACAATTACGGAAGAACAAAATCGTTTCATAAACGTTAAAAAAGAGTAACAAAATAAATGCACATAAAGTTTTTCAACCAGTTAAATAAAAAACCAAAAGGAATTTCTAACGCTATCGAGCATCAACCGCTAACAGGAAATGATTCTAACACTTGAATGAGAAAGCAAAAAAAAAAAAAAAAAAAAGAGCTAGACTGAGAGAGATTTTTTTTTCTCGCTAGCTTTCTGTTATAATTACAGCACAAGAAACCTTTTTATTAAGGTTCTTTTGGTGATTAATAAAAGCTGCTTATCGAGTATTCAAGAAAATAATGACAGATATTTTTAGTAGCGTTTTGAATGATGGAAATTTCACGATAGTAACGCTAAACGAGAACTAGAAGACTAACGGTTACTGAAAAGCAATAAATGCACTTTTAAACACTTAACTATGTTTGAAAGCCCTAAAAGCTACAAAGTGATCAAAAGCTGTACTTACTTGTAATTTCGGATAATTAATCCTAGAAAAGTTGGGTTTTAATCCAATAGTGTACTTCATTCAATGTGAAAGACACACAAACGCAATCATCATTTGTCCGCCATATTGAGGTGGTTGAATGTATGTCTAAGGCAAAAAGCGCATGCGCAATGAGTCTTTCTGCGATTGCATGATGTTCTGGCTCCTCTGCTCTATTTTCTAGCCTGTGTTGCACCTTCAGGCACTATGCTTTCACCTTAGAGGGAATATTTTCACTCGTCTGGAACCCCGGGTTTTAACAGTGTACACTACACTCCAGAATTCCCCGTACCTATCTTTACACGAGGTTTAACTGGGTGGATGGGCCTTGAAGACAGTTCTGTCTTTTTTTAATCCAGGCCAAGAGCCGTGCAACCCCTGATCTAGCAACTCCAGAGGCGTTGATTTAGGATGAGAACGTGGAGGTATTTGACAATAACAGATTAAATGTGCACTTGTCACCATTGGCGAATAGTCTCATGCCTTTCCAACGTTTTTAGCACTGGACATTTGGTTTATTTTCGAGCAGAGGCCCTTAACTTATTCAGCATCCTTCCGAGAAGTTTTATCGGTACCCGCATATCTTTATATCCGCAAGCACAAGAGCAAAATTTTTTTCAACAGGGTTTTTTTTTTTTTTGGCGCAAAATGAAAAACCCCAAATAGCTTACAAGGGTTGCGTTCGACGAGCTCAATCGGTCGACCAATGACTAACCGCAGCGTTCTGTGATGTACCGGTCGACCGCAATTTAAGTTGTTGATTGGTTGATTAAAGCAAGTGACATTTTTGACCAATAATCAGTATTGTTTCACCTCGTGCTACTTGTGTGACGTCATTAGCTGTCATGTGATCAACCTAGGGCCGCTATATAGATAGGCTGGCGCATCAGCTAAAGCAGCGCCGTGTCCAAGGGGAGGGTTTTAGGGGTTAAACCCCTCCCTTGGGGAAAAAATAAGCAGAATGAAGAAAATGTATATTTGACTTAAATTTATTTTAATGAGAAAGTTTGCGTTCAGCGTTTTTATTTTATTTTAATTTTCTCTCTGAAGTTTTTTGCGATTTACAACTGCTAAAGCCTTACAAACTGATGTAATATTTCGGAAAAAGTACGGCGGACGAACCGCTGAATGATCTACCAATGCAAAGAAAGAATATTGCTTATTGTAAGGAGCTTATGGTGAATTTGGCATATGTTACATCTATAAAGATGCATTAGTGATTGTGCTTGGCTATGTAATTTGCATCTGCAAAGAGTTCCTTCTTGTTTAGTTTATTAAGCATTATTTCAGAACATAACAACCTGATATACATTCTACATTATAAAAGAATTTGTGAAGAGTTTTTAATACTCATTGCAATATGCTACATAGTAAACAGATTTAATTAAAACGAAGCAAGCAAAGTTTGATTAAAGCGAATCTGTGAAACGAAGCAATACTTGGGTAACTTGTACAGCTGGAGGTATCCTTCAAGAATACAGCAGTCATTACATGTGAATAAACGCCATACTGGGATCGTCAATTTGTCGTAAAACTAAAAGCTGTAAGGGGGTTGAATTCTCCCCCCCCCCTACTGGTAAGATTAAAACCCCTCCCTTTATGAAAATCTGGACACGGGCCTGAGCTAAAGTTTAGCCACTTTGGATCGGATTTTTCCTTGTTGCGGAGCTAGGGTTATCAGAGAAAAGTTTCGGGTTTTGCGAAATTACCCAAAAATAATATTTTATTTAATGAATAATTCACGTGCCGCTAATAATAATTCCCAGTGAAAACTCAACAAATGCAATTCGCAACTCCAACGAACTATAGGGGGCACTGCAGTCACTGTCTAATGGCCGACTTAAAAACTAAAACAAACGCATGTGGTAACGAAGAAAATGCTAAAAGTGTTGTGATTTTTGTTCATATGTAAGATATTCTTCCCTTTATTCTTTTTAAATTAATTTTCAAAGTCCTGTGGATATTCTGGCCCACGTAGAAAGAAATGAGAATTCAAGAAGCATTACTAAACGTCAAAGATTAATGCAAACTACGTAGTTCGTAGTTCTAAGCAGCTATTTCCACGATATTGAATTCGATATTTATCAATTCTTGATAAAACTAAATAATAATTGTGGCCTGACAAGAACAACAATTAATGCTAGAAAATTCAATATGACATTACAAATTATTATCGAAAGAAGATGATATTTCTTTGCCTTGCTTGGCTGCTGAGTTATTTCTCTCGAATTCCCGAATCGGCTAATTTAAAATTTTTCTGTTTCGATTTTTCTAATTTCTGAGTTACGATTTAATTATGTCAAGTTATGCAAATCATCTACAGAATTCTTACGGATATATGGTGGTAGTTTTCTTTTCAGTTGATTGACCATTATTTCTTTTTACTTATCGAATTCTGTAATCTTACTACCATTTTATTCCACTCATGATAAAAATTAAAAATGGTTTAACTAAAAACGCGAAATCTCGCCAAGGCTACTTTGCTCGCACAATACTAAAACTATAACCCTAAACAAATTTGGCGAAACCTTTCAGCTGAGAATAAAAAGAATAAAGTAAATTCTTTCTCGGTGAAACATTTTTCATTTTGTTCTACGATAATATATTCAAGAAAATATTTTGCATACCGTCCATTCCAACTAAATGCTGCTGTAAAAGATGGTTAGTTAAATTAATTTAAGATTAAAAAAAACTCATATTCTTACAAATTCATACAAAACAATAAAATTTTTTACCTTGTATAACGTTATACAAGTTTGTTAATCCAGTTTTCGCTTTCACCATTTTCAATCAACTCATATTTTAGAAGGAAATAAGGAAAACTAACATTATTTTGATAAGCTCGAGAATACTACTAAGGGACGAATTAATTTCTGTAGCTGAAAGCAAACTAAGACTCATCGATTGCGTTAATAAATACTCAGAACAAACTGCCTGTGTTTACGTCAATAGACACACGTGGAACGCAACGTGGCAATGTTTTAGTTTCATCAGCAGTTTTGTAAATCACCGCAAGGTAGCGTATTCGAGCGCTGGAGTTCCGAATATCTTGCCAGAAAAAATAACCACTCGAACACGCGCTCCGATCCAAAATGGCTGATCTTACGCAAATGCGTCGGCTCGTATATATAGGGGACTTAGATCAACCTACCAGTAGCGACTGGTCAAGATCGTCGAACACAAGCAAGGTTAACCAACGAAAAATTTGTCGTAACACTAATTATAAACCATCACCAAGGAATATCTGAAAACAAAATGCTAAATACACAAATAACGAGTGAAACGAAAGCAAATATGAATGTTCAAATAAAATGGAAAACTGAGGCGTAGGCAACTGCCGGAGCTAATGATTTTGACCTTCCTGCCACTAAAAACTCCGGCCTATTTCGAAAAAAAAAATCCGATTCAGAAATAGTGAGCAGATCTCCTCCAGAATATACGACAGGCGTCGCGTCGTAGCGTCACGCTGTTTATAGCCGATGTCAGAAGTGACCATTTGTTAAAGTTAATTATTGTTTTTTAATTTCAAATGGCTCGTTTTATTGGCAAGGCATATGTACGCTTATCTGTGTGCTTAAGTTTTAAAAGAGAACTTAACAAAAAACAAATGCTACCACAAAACAATAAGTACCCAGTTTTAATTAATCGATGTGTAAACGAGAACTGACTTTAAAATTAATGTCATTCACGGTTTTGGAAAAAAAAAAAAAAAAAAAATACGTGCCCCTGAAACGGTCTTTAGTTGTATATGTTTTATTTATTTTCAAGCCTATCTTTCAATGGTATTTCCATTAATTATTTTATTATGTAAAACACCATTAATGGATAATATGAAATTGTTATTTATGTGACGATGATTTGTCATTTTATTCGTGAATTTCCTTCACAAATAAATTACCCTTTTGTAAAAAAAATTTAGATGAATGAGCCATGATAATTTTCTAATAACGCTGACGTTGCTGTTTCATTTTCCGTTTATGTTATTCGATCGCTGATAATACAGTTTTGATTTATTTTTATTTAATTTAGTTTCATTTTGCATTACTATTTTCATTGAAAATGGATGGTACTTGTAACAACACTTGAATGCGATAAACACCGTAAAACAATAATTCTTAGATCTTAAACGTGACTAAAATAGTAACTACGTACGGGTAGTACGTAGTACCTACGTATAGGTGTAATTACTAATTGACATTTAGAATCTTTTCACCCCATCCTCCATCTTATTTTATTTTCTCTTTTCTTGTTTCGACAAGACCTTTCGAGTCTGAAATTTTCAATAGAAAATATTTTTATTCTAAATTATTTTTTAATGCATTTTATTTGTTTGATTAAGTCAAGGGTCAAAGACTACGTCTTTTACTTCGGTAAAAACCAGCTTTATTACCGGTAAGTTATTTTTATCTGTAGTATAGTACTAAATGCGTTACTGTATTTCCTGTTAATAATAATATGAAGAAAAGACCATTACTATAGCTGCTGGATTGAGAAACTGATGTTCTAAATCGATTTTACTGGACAAAGTATTATTTCGCCATCTAGCAAATGTTTGACCAATGCAGCGCCAGCTTTGCTTTGTACTTCTGGAAAATATTACACAACCAACCAAACTACTTATGATACGCACTGTAAATTCATCCGCCCGCACTGGGGTCGGATATGTTTTAGCTTTGATTTGTATCTGCCCCCTTTACCACGCTAGGTGTCATAAAGGTGGCTTCGGCTGGCAAACGACAAAGAAGCCGCCGCTCGCCCCCGGTTTCTTTGAAAGAGCGACCCTGGGCAATGCTCAGATCTTCACTTGTCAGACGCAATCCCAATGTGTAAAGAATTTGTCTATTAATCTCTTCTGTTTCTTTCATTGGTGGCAGTTACTAATGAGACTCCAGACCAAGAGACGCCGGAATCTCTCTTCTTTTGCTGTTTTATGACCAATCTCCGTAATAGGAAAAATTGGCTTATTACGAGGTGCCTCGGTTTCATCTCCGTATTAATTGGCTGAATATGGGATGTCAAAGTATGTGTGGTGGTAATTAAAATCTCGGAGATTTCTCGGGGCTGTGGCATGCTGAGATGAAAAACGCCGAATTACCCAATTCATACTCTTTTGTACGAGAATCTTGTTTCGGTTAGTCGTTCCAGTCAACTTAGATAATCTCGTTCAGTGACAAGCAATGCTCTTTTTGCTGCGTAGTTTCATTTCTGCAAGCCTCCCCCCCCCCAACAAGAAGGAGTTTCTTGTAAGTCCAGGAATTTTCAGCGCATACAATTATACTATATTGAGATTAAAATATAAAAAAAAACCCCGTAAACTGTACGGTTTTAAACTTTGCAACTGGATTGGTTGTGCAAATCCGTGAAAATTACAATGGAAATCCGCGGTCATAACCGGGGCTGAGGATTCGGAGGGAAAAGGACCAACTCCGGCTCCGGAAGTTTTAGAATCGACTCCGACTCCTTTACCCCAAAATCAGTCCGACTCTGACTCAGTGGTGGATACAACGGGAGGGTCATGGGGGTCATGACCCTCTCTAAACCGCCTACAACAGTACCCATCCAGATTGTGTTCATACACTTTATGCATAAAAAACGATTACAGCATCTTTTTAGTTCACTTATTATTTTTGAAAGTAAATACTTGAATTTCTACGTCGTTTTATTGTTTATAACACTAATTTGCAACGTTTATCCGTAATTAGTGCCTTATTCCTGGCCGATTTGGTGCTTTTCACTGACCCCCCAAGCAGTTTTCGTACCCAAAACCGTGTGTTCGTTCATGGGGGGGGGGGTCATTTTTCTGCATAATCCCCTCTAAAATGGTTTTGTATCCGCCCCTGCTCTGACTCCGACTCCGCAAGTTCTGGTTGAGTTGCGGGGATTTTGAGGGAAAATAACCGACTCCGACACTTGCATCTTAAAAATTTCGATTCCCGTCTCCGACTCCGACTCCTTTACCCCAAAATCAGTCCAACTCCTACTCCGCAGCCCTGGTCTTAGCGCTTTACGGATAAAACTTGATCTCGTACAGCAAAATACCGTTGTGACAACGGATTTACTTCGCTTTTGTATATGGTTACAATCGGTTTGTTTACATAGTTGAATAAGGTAACTTGCTGTAGAATCCGGCAGCGAGCTTATCGATTGCTGTTGTTGTGATTAGAACCTATTAGGCTTGCCCAGACAGAATTTACCTCCAGCAGGGGGGCCCAAGAAGGGGGTCATGGCGCAGACTGTGCCGCTGAAAATTATAAGGTGAAGGTGGGTTAATTTTACAGGATTTTAGCTTATGTAGGGAGATTCCTGTTCTTGGAGATTGTGAGTAATATTTAAGGGGGAATGGCTACCCCTTAGAGCAGGAATTAAAATTATTTTTATCTCTTCTCAATGGGCTACCCTGCATTTGGAGGTGGGTCATAAGCGCTCGTACATGTATACAAATTACCATACTAGGAATCGCTATAGGGTTTAAATCAATTACTCTGGGGGATTTAGTTACAATATTTACTAGTGAAGTATTCTGTTAAAAAAAAATCAGCTAATAATTTTAATTCTCATAAATGGGATTATGGGATTATGTAAGTTACAGAGTTTTCTTCGAGAGAATATTTCATATGATTGATAAATTTCAATAACACTCTCGTTGGCAGCAAATAATCGGAAATAATTTAGATAGATTATTTTCTATTTTACCATTTTTACGGAATAAATGATGAAAACCTTCTCTGAAGAACGAATAAAACTTGGACAGATTCCCTCTTGAAATGGTCTAGTATCATACGATAGCGCAATCAACAAACGTATCCTGCAATCCGTCCCTCTAAAAAATAATAATCGCTACGAGGCTGCAAAAGATATTTCATTTCCTAAAAAATAGAATTCGGTCGTTATTTTTCTCTTAATTCGACCGAAAAAACTCCTGATGCCATCTTTTCTGCAAAGGTACCGAGTCGCGTGCGTACCTGGCAACGGTTGCTATGACAACAAAGCGCGTGTCATTAGATGAGACGCCATTTTACATGGCGCGGAAGCTGGACAGTCAGTCGGAAGTCAACGATCCCCTGGCCAATCAGAAGCTCCGTTATGGCCGCCCTTTCATAAGTTACCATGACAACGGTCAAGACTCTTATACAGCAAGCAGAGACAACTAGCTTGGTCTATTCTACTACAGCCCCTTTCCTTCCCCCAGTTTTTAGAAAAGCGAAATATGACTGAATTGACAAAGGTAGTATTTGTGTAGACAGAGAAGTATGTCTTAGTCATCAACTTTTCCATAAGCTCTATGTTAAGAAACTATTTTAAGAAACATCTATTCTAAAATTATTTTTTTCGTAATCTATATTGGAGGGAAAAAAAAGAAAAGAAATGAATAGTTCCTTAAAAAGAAAAAAGTTTAAAATAGCGCACCGCAATTATTAAATATAGTACCTTCTTATTCTTTCATATTAATTCAGTTATTTTGAAAATTTTGGAAAACATCCTTTAGTAAAAAAAGTAAACAAATAAAACCGACATAATTAGTCAAACGTTTGTTGTTTTCAATTCTCAACTCCAATAAACTATAGGGGGCGCTGCAGCCACTGTTTAATGACGGATGAAAAAGGTAAAAGAAACAAATGCCGTAACTTATAATTAGCTTTGACGCATAGTGAATGATAGTAATTTTTCATCGTGTTTGTGGGAAGCTTTCTTTTTTATTTTTCTGAAATTACATTACACCACAAACTGTCTGAAGCCTGTAATTTACCCCAAAGAAAACACGTGGAATGGAATGTTTTACCTTTTTAGTATTGTTTATCACCGCAAGGTAGCGTGTTCGAGCTCTGGAGTTGCGAATAACTTTTCCTTTCCGTCTTGAAGCTTTTTTCAGTTTTAATAACTTATTAAATTTCACTTTATTTCCTAAAACTGTTTTTATAAATTTCTTCATAAGTAATTTTCTAATTTCTTTGTAAATCTTTGTCTCTGTTTCGATACTATATTTTTTATTAAGTTCCGCTTTTAAGTTGCTGAAATATCATATTTTCATCAAATTTACATTCCAAATTCATTTTTGTGTAAAATGTGATCAGCTTCCTAAGAACTTTTTCACGCAATTTATCCAAACCCGTCCCGACAGTAAAACTCAACAAATCAAGAAATTATATGAAAATCCCCCCTCCATCCCCTTTCCTGTTCCTAAAATTCTTTTTAAAACTTCAAAATGCCTTTAGCCTCATTACTACGTCCAACGGGTCTTGTTCAGCCCCAGATGATACCCTCTTTTCTACTCATTTCCAATATATTCTGAATTATTGTTCAAGTACAATTAAATACAGTGAAACCCGTTACAACGATTACCAATACATCCGTTTCAGCGAAATGAATATTCAGTCCTGATTTAATTTCTATTACATTTCTTAAATTCCATTACAATGAAATTTTCGTTACAACGAACAAAGTTTTCGGTCCCTTGAAGTTCACTGTAACGAGATTTCGCATCAATTCAACCCTTCCGCACATTAACAAACGCTCTTTGTTATATGCTTTGTTATATTTCGTAACAAACGCTCTTTGCTATAGTGGTATAGAATTTTAAAGAAATTTCATGAGCATTATGTATTAGGATGTATTTATTACGAAGGAGTCGTAAAATTTCCGTATTATATTTTATGCCATAGTTTAAACAGTGATATAAAACAAGTAAATAAATATTGTGTGCGTGAGTTTGTGTTTGCACATAAAACGCTTCTTTCTTCCATTTCTATTACGCCGAGCAAAACTGGTGCAGTTGAAATTATCAAATGCGCATATCCGTAATTTCAAGAAGGTTGTTCCATTTCTAACTCCAAATTGACATTTTGAACATTTCAATACACTTTATAAAAAACGCTACTTATCCATGAGATATTTGTCACAATCTCAATGAAAAAGGAGGAAGAGAGAAAAAAATAGGAAAAAAGAGAGAGAGAGAATAGAAAATATAACACAAACTTGGAGGATGAGGTCTCCTTCTGCGAAAGTGTCATTGTACAGATGATCTCTTGACTTCATGCTGTGTTCCTGAGGCAACCTGTCTTGATCCCGATACAACGCCGCTGAAAGAAAATAAAAAGATATTTACCATTTGAGTTTGATCTCACAAATAATGTCTTATTGTTTAATGTATAATTAATCGATATTTAGATATAAATGTAAATCCAGCATAGTAACAGAATATGTTCGTATTATTTAAAACCAAAAACAACTGAAAACTGCTCCAGATTTTTTTGATTAGAACATTTAAGAACTATGGTATGATTTGGATTAATTCTCTTGTGAACTAAAATTACTTTTATTAGTTTTTTTTTTAACTTTTCGCTCTTAATTCTTGAAAGTATGTTGTAATTTCTGTGTAAGAAGAGAAAAAATCGAAGATTTTTCAACTTTACCGAATGTTACTTATTCGTTTCCTCAGATTTTGAAAAATTATTCAAAATCAGTCCATTTATTTGTCTAATGTAAGAATAAAAAGTGGCATTTATTTTCTCTGATATGAAACATTACTTTTGAATTAGGGTAATTCGGGGTACCAAGCCCCACCATACATGAATCTTCCTTTTTTTTCTAAAATGCTATAATGTTAATGAAAAACAAAAGATAACTTCTGACCTTTCTCAATGTAGGTCCAGATGCTGTGGAAAATTCGTCAGTAATAACAAATATACAATGAATTATTTATTATCAAAAAACAAAATTTTAACTTTGGCTCGTATTAAACGAGTTGTCAGGCAACTCGTACCACTCTATCAGGTTATATGCCCCGTATGAAATAATATCGAAATACACATTGTAATTAATAAAAGTGGTATTAATTAACTAAATCAACACAAATCATTATACACACACAACAAAACGCAACAAAAATTTAAATTAACCTTGAATGAACGAAATAAGCTTAAATACTAAAATACTTTATATAATTTAGTGACATACATATGACTTAAGAGTTATGACACGTTTTAGCTTTTTAACATTTCCACAACCACAGCAACTTTGATATACAACGCTAACGTTTTATGCACCTATCCAAAGTAGTCTATATACTAAGTCATGCCAGGTTAGGTTTGCCTAAACTATTGAGTGCTTTTTACTATTATGTTGAATTTCACGCAAACTCTCCTAGGTTTACCGTATATTTGAAGACGTAAAAATTAGAAAACAATGTTTAAAATTCTGGGAATGAAGTGAAATTATATGAATAAAAATGTTTCATTTGTGCAAATGGATTGAGATAAAATGAGTTTTTCTTTCTTAATAAGAAGAAAAACTCGTTCTATATTATTTTTAAAAATATTAATGCTTTATATGTTTGTTTAATTTAATGATGTCAGCTTAAAGGCACTGTTTTTCGGCCTTTTGCCTAATTTCTTCATAAAAATTAATTATTTTTGGAATTAATTTAAATATTTACATTTCAAGAACATTTTAGCTTTTTATTATTTCTACCCCTTCTCGAAAAGACTTAATTTTATTGTTTTTATAAAGAAGAAAGACCCCACGAAACGTTTCCAAAAAGAAAATATGAATCCAAAACACTATACATTGATTACTTATTTATTTATTTAGAGAATAATAAATAAGTAATGAATGTATGCTTTGAAGAAAAAACATTAATTGACGTGAGAAAAAAAGAATGGCTTATTCTTTTTCCAACAGGAGTAGTATTATTCTGCTGCATGACATCATTTGCTTAAATCTTTGACTTCTTTTGCTCAAGTTTGCTTCGTTTGCAAAGTAGGAAATGATGATAATTTTACTAACGACACTTTCTTTCGACGAAGAAGTTCGTCACGTACTTTTGTCAAAAGTATTCTTTTTGAAGTTGTCTCATTTCCATTGATACTCCAAAGTTTGAAATAATAAGAACGCAAATTGGTGCTAATTTATTAAAAGAATAAATTATAGAGTGTGCAAGAAGAAAGGATTGAGTTAAGACATTTTTCAAAACTAGGATGATTATTTTTTCTTCAACTGTCTCACGCACATTAATCTAGTGCTAAAATATAATGGAAAAAAGGAAGTCCAAAAGTTTCGGAGATTCCGATACCAGTAGTTGAACTGCACACCTTTGATTTAATCGATAAAAATAAATCACTTTTTTTAAGAGTGAAAATGGTTTAAGTTATGTAGTAAGTCTCAGTTTCAGCTGCTTTGTTAAATAGTGATCTTACACAGCTTGACGTAACTATTAAATTGCATGTTTACAGTGTAATATAATAGGGTAAAATGGGGTGGGATGGTGTGGTGTGAAATGAATAGTTTAAAGACATTTTTATTAGGGAAAAAAAATAGGAGATTTAGTTTTTAAACGAAGAAAATCCTGCTTTAATAGTGACTTGAAATTATTTGGGTTCAAGAAAATGTTCAGTGGAAGCAATTATTTTAGTGATAACCTTCATTTAAGTCACGAAAAACGACATTTACTGAGGCTTTTAAAACTTTGCTTTTAGGTTTTTGTTTTAAGTTAGTATTCTCTTTTGCTGTCGAGTTTCATCTAACAATGTCTTTATCATCAAGAAAGAAAAAAAGAAAAAAAAAAAACATCCAGGAAAAGTTCTTGTAATTCACTATGTATGAGTTCAAAAATTTCGGTTGAGGTAGGAATTAGATCGTAGTCTTTAGGATATAAATATGATAAAATAAAAGTTTTTCCAAAAAAAGTTTTTTTTTTTTTTTTTTTGCATAGTATTAAGTTATTTGCAGTCTAAAATTCTTATAACACACAACACTAAGCTCAAATATGCAAAAAAATTACTCCAAAGATGGCCTCTGGCAATGAATGAATCATCGTATAGAGAAAGCAGCTCGTTGATTGACCATACTTTGGAATATTTCCATTTTGTTTGACCACCGTAATGGAATAAATTATTTTTTTAAGAAAACCGTTATTTTCTCTATTCAATTTTAAGTGTAAAAATTTCTTCTCGGTTCGCGCGAACTATTTTACATTGTGGTTTTTAACTGGTTAAAAAATAACCCATTTTCAATTACCGTTTGGATTTTTGTGAATTATGAATTGTGTGGATTTTTGAGCGAAACCTCCTCATTTACGAACACCAATATTTCACAAGCACGGAAAAAACACGAACCATTTACATGCAGGGTCGACGAGAGACTATGCCATCCTGGTTGGAAACCATGTGCCAGACCTTTGGGGGGAGGGGGAGATACGACTCGAATATGGGGGGGGGGGGGTGACACTGAATACCGGAGTACCAGGCGACCAAACCTTGGGATCTTCCGAGGGCCCCCCGCCTTGGCTCTGGGGCCCTGTTTACATGCTTAAGTGATGTTGATAGATATACCTAATGATTTTTTCAACTTTTAATTCCACAACCATGCATCTGTTTTAATATCCGTTTGACTGTTGTAATGGGGGGGGGGACTATGGTAACTCTTGTCAGATAGGGAGGTTATTATGTTAAGGGTTATATAGGTTACTGACGGAGAACTAGGGACAATTTTAGCAATTTTTAGCAGTTTAAAATGAGTTAACATAACAAATGATGATGGAACCCTCTTTACAGGAGAGTAATTCTTGACTACGAATCCGTCTAATGAATTAAAAACAAATTTAAGATTATTACCTATTTCTAAAACATCACTTTATTTGTAAAACATCACTTTATATAGTTTAGAACAAAATTTGAACACCTAATGCTTGCAAAACAATCATTTTTCCAGATAACACCTTTAACTCGCACAGCACTGACAAAAATTCCTAAAGTGCTCTTGACTGACGGACGGAGCGAATGATCAAATCCTCTTTTGACTTGAACCACTTGACTCCTATGCAAAGAATTCATTTACATTCCTTGTAACTCTTCATCTGAATGTGGGGGGTTGGTCGAACGTTGAATGCGATTAGAGTCGAATGCGATGCGAAGCTATTTAAGTGTCCGTTGCCAGATGCACGCAAATGTCAAGTGAATTGTCACGCGATTCGAAAAAGATTCACCTCGTCGGGTACTTTAATAACAATGAGGATAACAATAATCAGACAGAAGTCACTCCGTTATTACGGTGTTGCGCTCGAGTTTTTTTTCTTCAGTTCAGTTTAGTACTGTCGGAGACGGCAGACTGGGGTAATTCTAAATGATTTTTTTGCTTGTTTGTTGTCTCATCTTTTAGAAACAAATTTCAAAAATGTCAACGATTAACTTGCAAGTAATTTTTTGTTTTGCTCTGCATTTATTATGGGAGAGTTGTACCGTGGGACACTTTTCACATTTTCATTTTTAACGTCAGTTATTTGAATCAAATTTGAAATCTAAAAGTCGCATTGAAATACCCCAATATATTTCTATGCAATATATTTTTTAAAATTCAGACAGTTTGAAAATAAAATATTGGTAGTCATTTAAAGTGAGAGTTCCAAGCTGTCCCAAGGTACAACATCCTATTTTACCTTGGGATACATCCTGTTGTACCATGGGAAAGTCTTCATGATTCAAGAAACAATCATATACTTAAACCAATTTTGTACCACAAAAAAGGGAAATATTTTTCTCATGGTAATGAATTAAACCATGAATAATGAATTACGATTTATTATTTTACATTAAATGTGTTTAAAACACTACATAAAATTAGAACATTATTCTACATTCCTAAACATATCTTAATTATTACAAACCATGCATGGAACGTGTACCAAGGCACAATATATTTGGCTGTCCAAGGTACAATCACCACGTGGTTTAAGAAAAACCAAAATGGTGGTCAATCTAGACGCTATTTATTATCACTATTTTCTTAAAACCAAAATAATTAAAGTATTTCTCTTTTATCACAAAATAAAATTCGGTTGATTAGTTTTACAAATACAAAGACAGAAAATGAAACAAAAATGAAGAAAATAATTGCTTTGGAGTCGTAACTTTTTCTTTCTCATTTGATGTTGATTTTTACTATGGCACCATTTCGGTGTGAAGGTTACTATTAGAGATTACAAAAATCCTGCTAAAAATGGATTCTTAGAAATAAGCAGTGTTCCAAGGTATGAACGTACCAAGGTACAACATTTTCCTTTATTGTTGTCTGTGTGCGAATAAAATGTAAAAATCATAAAATGTATTTGATGCAGTAAAAATTATATTACACTTTCATTCAGAATGTTTTAGCTTATCACATTCTGTGATTTAGCGCGTTTAAACTCACTCAATTTTAATTTTAATCATTTTAAAAATTAGTCATTTGAATTTAACTATTTGATATTTTCACTATTTGAATTTGTAAGCACTGAAATGACCCAAACTAGCGTTCTGAATCAATAATCCAACACTAGTTCACAATATTAAATTATTTTATTTGTTTATTCTGAAAATTGTTTCCATATATTAATTGATTTTCCCTCTAAATCTTTTTCCGCGAGATAAAAATCCGTTTTATGCCTGGTGAGAAATACATAAGTATCTATTGCATACAGAAAAACATTTAGCAACATTTCGATGAACTAAGTTTTCAGATTCCTCCCTCTTGTTGAGATTACCTCATTTTTCGGCCATTTTTTAAGCATGAATGTCTCATAATTTCTTTTGATTTTTTTTTTGTGTTGAATAAATCTTGGTATTTGCAATCAATTTGACTAGCTAAACAGAATCCAAGCAACATTTCAGAAAACGTTGGTCAAATTTGAACTACTTTCGGATCAACACAACATATTCTTATACAAGACAAAAAAATTCTTTTGAAATTGATTTTGCAGCTCGAATGACAATGGTAAAAGTGAATTTCAATTTAATTTCATGAAGTTTCTTTTTTTTTTTTTTTTTAATAAAGAGCATTTGAAGTTCAACGTGCTCTACGAAATCCCAAACATTTCATTAAACCGATTTTTTAAAATTCCTTTTGATATTAAATATTTCATTTTCTTATCCATAACACACATTTCCCAAAGACACATCTAAGATTAATTAATTCAATCCCTCTATCAGTATCTAACAGTTGTATTGATAAAACACCCAATGATCTATATTTAGCGAAAGAATCGTTTTCCCCCAGTCTACCGATATTTCCTCAATTTATCACTTTAAATCGTTTTAGGAAAAAAACAGAGCAATAAATTAACCTAAGTGAAATTGCCTGGAGCAAGAAAAATGTTCTAATCACCGAACTTGCTACCGCAAATGATGCAAACTGCGGATTTTCTCATGAAAAAAAAAAAAAGAAACACTGCGTTCTACTCATACTCAGAGGTATTTAAAATCCCGTTAATTCTTGAGAAAATGCGATTTCCTACTTAAAACAATGGTAGCATTTATTAGGTGTGGTCTATCATCGTATTTCGAAAGGAGAGAGAAAAAAATCTCCTCAAATTTTGATGAATAGGTTTAAAAATATTTTCGAAATTGAGGGAAGAGTAATGAAGGGTGATGATATGGGAATTTGAAAATGAAGGAGAAAGGCGTGGACAGTTGGATGTAAATGAATCCACTTCGCTTTTACGTTTTTATTGACTTTGTTTTAGTTCAAGGAAATTGCTGAGAAATAATTTTCTAGACTCTGAGATATGTATTGATTTGATATTTCAATGAGATTGCTTTTTGCATATGTTTTGCTGCTTCGATTGTGCACAAACGAAGAAAGCCATGCGACACTTTAAAAATATGATGAATTGGTTTAAAAATATTTTTGAAACAGAGGGAGGTATTGAAGGGTGATGATATGGGAATTTTGAAATGAAGGAGAAAGGCGTGAACAGTTGGATGTAAATCAATACACTTCGTTTTTACGTTTTTTTATTGACTCTGATTTAGTTCAAGATAATTGCTGAGAAATAATTTTCTAGGCTCTGAAATATGTACTGATTTGATATTTCAATGAGATTGCTTTTTGTATATGTTTTCTGCTTCGATTGTGTTCAAGCTTAGAAAGCCATGTAACACTTAAAAAAAAATGATGAATTGGTTTAAAAATATTTTTGGAACAGAGGGAGGAGTATTGAAGGGTGATGATATTGGAATTTGGAAATGAAAGAAAAAGGCGTGGACAGTTGGATGTAAATGAGTCCACTTAGCTTTTATATTTTTATTGACTCTGATTTAGTTCAAGATAATTGCTGAGAAATAATTTTCTAGGCTCTGAAATATGTATTTGATATTTCAATAAGATTGCTTTTGTATACGTTTTGCTTCCTCGAGTGCAAAGAAGCGGATAAAACTATATGCGACACTTAAAAAAATAATAATAATTGGCTTAAAAATATTTTTGAAGTGAAGGGAAGAGTATTGAGAAGGATGCTAACATGGGGATTTGGAAATGAAGGAGAAAGGCGTAGACACTTGGATGCAAATGAATCCAGTTTGCGTTTACATTTTTATTGACATTTATTTCGTTTCAGAATAATTGCTGAGAAATAATTTTCTTGACTGAAACATGTATTGATTTGATATTTTTATAAGACTGTTTTTATGTATGTTTTATTTCCCCAAACGTACGCAAGCGGAGAAAATCATCCGACACTGTAAAAAAATAAATAATAGTGAACATTTATGGTAAAAAGTACCCACAGATATCTATGTTACTATTTCTTTTTACCGAAAAAGTCAATTCCACACACACAAAAAAAAAAAAAAAAAAAAAAAAAAAAAACCGTGAAAAAACTGAAATTAATCACCTATTGGCACTGTGATCGTTTTTTTTTTCCCCGGTATAACTTGTAAACCTATTTCTGCGTATTGTAAACACAACATTTTACCGTAATATTTATGTTTAAAATTTCGCGAATTTTCAACAATGTACTGTTGTTCAGTGTACTGTTGTTTGAACAGTAGGGTGTCCCAGAAAAATGAAATTATTTTTTTTTAAACGCATACCCTCTTATTTTTTTCCTTTTATACCAAAACCATTGTAAAAAAAGTTTCATGCAATTTGAAGCACGGTAACCCGTGCCGACTTGCGCCTAAAGGCCTAAACGTGTAAATAGCACGTGTATTCATAAGCAAGCAAGCGAACTCTGGCGACGCGATACTTTGCGAAGCTCAAAACAGCTGTAAATAGTGCACAGAAAACAAATGAAAATAGAAAAACATATGTTGGGGAGGGGGAGGGGGTTTATCCGTGGCAATTTGCAAACCGTCAAACGAGTCAGTGCGAATGCATTACGGTCAGCGAGCGCAGTATAGTCCTTCCATAAGGAACGAAACATGGCAGTGAAATAGCAAAAGTTCGAAAAAAGAGATATTTTTAATAGGAGTCGTAAAACACCAAATTACGGGCTTGAAACTTCCCTCTAACGGACAAGTTCTGTCTGTTTTGTTTTATAACATTCGAAAAGTAAATTCAACCATCAGTAAAAGTGCAAATCTCGCTATTCGGGTATGCATCATCTTTTGGGAAAAGGCACGCATTCCTACCAAATCGTTGCCAAATTGTGTGAATAAACTTAAAAACCTGTATCAAATTTGGAGAGACTTACAAAAAAAAAAAAAAAAAATGCAAAGAAACTGCAAGAAGTGTTCAGGCAGCGTCAACAAGAATTTGAGAGTAATTTAAACAATTTATTCAATATTGCATATGCTAATGCACTTTGGTTAATCAAAATAGAGGATGATGGGATTTTTTTGCAACTCCAAAGAGAGCCCGGCCGACGTGGCCACTTTAGGTGGAGTGAATAAAAAACTGACCGACAATGAGGAAAGGGCTCGACTTAGAGCTGTCAAAGAAGAAAACAGGCGCATGAAATACGATTCCGCTTCAACATCCTCGGAATTGTATGAACCTGTATAAGAAGATTCCTCTTCGAGCTCTAGTGAAAATATTAATTTAGAAGATTTCCCTGAAACACATAAATCAGTACCTAGAACAAGTTTATCAGAACCTGGAACAAGAATTCTAAAGCCTGGAATAAGTATTATCAGAACCTGGAACAAGTAAATATATAAGGAGGAGCGATTTTTTATTACTCCAAAGTCAGTTGCTGCATTGGACAGGTGTCCAAGCATACGATATTGTGTGTTTATTCTTGAACCTGCTATTAACGCACTTGGGTGCAACATTGATGAATTTCCCGTAGGTAAATCTTCAATCCAAAGAATTCGAACGAAAAGCGGAAGAAGCACGAGGAAAGAATTAAAATTGGTTTTCAGGTACGAGGTACCATATGTAGTGAATTTACCTTGGGATATGAAACTGTCGCCTGCTTTGAGTGCTCAAAAGTCAAAAGAAGATCGCTTATCTATAGTTATTTAATATGGATGTGACGAACAACTCATTGTTGAGTCTAAACTGGATGATTCTACAGGAAAAGAACTAACATAGGCTGTTTGAAAAGCAGTTTTAGATTGGAATCTCGAAGACAAAGTTCAAAATTCTCTTCTGATACTACAGCTTCCAAAACAGGTCCTTTAAGTGGTTCTTGCGCTATTCTTGAGCAAAAAGTTGATAGAGAAATGCTTTCCTTTGCTTGCTGCCATCATATATATGAACTGATTTATCCCACTAAAAGCTGCGGAGGAGCTGCGGAGTTGCTCTGAACTGTACCCTAACTTGGAAAATTTACTTGACTTTTACTGTGCTGAACTTACTAATATTACGGTCAGGGATGACTATCAAGAGTTGATAGAACAGGATCATATTTTTAGGTGGAGATGCAGAAAATGAATTTAAAATAAGACCACCGAGAGCCATGCACCAAGCTCGACGGATGGCTCGAGCGATTTACTCCCTAAAACTATTACTATTTAGTTCACAACTAAAATTAGATACGAAGGAAAATGAAGCATTGTTTGATGTCTGCTTGTTTGTAGTGACAATATACGTAAAACCATGGCTTCAATGCATTTTGGCAGTCAAAGCACCCAACAAAGATTTGTGCTTTTTGAAAAAAGTGTACGAAAATGTGGACCCAATTATTTCAAAAGTTGCTCTACAAAAATTCACCCAGCTTTTATGGTATGGTCAATAATATTTCATTCCTTGACGTGAAAAAGACTGTCTCAATGCTTAGAGCAGTAAACGATGCAGCTGAAAGAGCGGTAAAAATGATGCAGGACTTTCATGGTCTGCTAACAGCTGATGAGGAAAACAATTTTTGTTACGTTGCGTTCAAGAGCTCCGGAAGCTCTATCCTGACTGAAAAAAGCAAAAATTGAAATAAAAATATGTACCGTAATGTTTCTTGTAGTCTAATATTGTTGTAAATATCTGCTTTAAATAAATTGATGTTGCGTGTAGTAAGGAATTATACAGTTAGCAATCTTTCCACTGTAGCCGCCGTACAGGATTTTAAGTCCAACTTTGACCTCAAGTCGGCACGGGTTCCCGTTATTTTATTGTAATAAAACTTTTTTCTCATGTTTCTGAGGTGAAATGGAAAAAAATTGGAGGGTATGCGTATTCGATTTCACAAATTTTTTTTCGCCATTATATCTTGGGACACCCTATTGAACAGTGTTCAACAGTTCTACACTCTATAATCTACAAAAATCTGAAAAAAATTACTACATGAATAAACAACTAAAGGATCGCGGTTATGGGTGAAATTGTGTCATTTACCTAAGGAGCATTAATTAATGTAATAAAGCACTGTTTGTTGAATTGAAATATTAGAGAAGTAATCAATATGGAAGATTTTGGAAGACGACGAAATTTATTGAAAATGTTCTCAAAATACGTATTTAATTTAGAAAATTATTTTGTGCAGACATTTTAAAGTTTTTGATTCACCAGTGATTTAATTATTTCATTTGTTAAATTTTATTTTAGCTCAATCCTTTTAATTGCTTCCTTTATTTCCTTTTTGCCTTCCTTACTTTCATTTTCCTACGTAAGGAAAGGCAGCATGAAATGATTTTTTTTTTTTTTTTTTGCGAGTAAACTATAATAATCCTAAAGAAAAGCTACAATCCAAGCAAAATATTTTCTTGCGCATTTTATATTTTAAAACCATCACGAGAGAAAGGTCGTTTGAGATACCTCACCTCTTTCTCTAAAATTAGCGGTGATGAGCTAATTTTAAGGCAAAAACTTGTTGGAACCTCTATTTCCAAAAATAAATATACCGTACAATTTTTGGTTTCAAACTGAATGGTACAGCTCAAAAATTTATAAAAATATTAAGCATAAATTTGATAGTTACAAAGGCTAGTGCATCATTGCACTTTTTCTTTTTCTTTTTCTTCTCTTTTTTTTTTCTTTTTGGCGCTTACGTGCATACCAACTAAACTCAGTTACGCAGAAGCCCATGGGGGCATAGAAAACATACGATAATCTAATACGATATGATTTGCCTGAAAAGCTGCATTGGAGAAAATTTAGCAGGGAATTTTCTACTCGTGCATTAAAAAGAGATTAATATACTAAACTCTGGTCATCACTAAACTGTCATCAAAATCTGATACATAAGTCGCATGAGTTAATTTTTTCTCAAGGATAAGAAACCAATCGATGCAGTTTGACTAAAGAAAAACATTTGTTTGTTCAAAACAGTTCAAACTTTTGCTTAAAATTGCTTGCTTTTGCTTGCTTTAACGAATTTCTTGTAAACTTTGCATATGGACAAGAGCACCATTTATTTTTGTTATCATTATTTAGCGGATTATTTCACAATTAATGGCTTAGTTTCACTAATTGGAGGATTACTTTTCATTTTAATGGAATTTTTAGTCTTGTTTAAATACTTGTTATGTTTATAAGTCCATTAAAAGACAAAATAATTCATGGTATCTTAGCATCACCAAACAAGTAGTTTCCACATAACTTTATATAAAAGTGGTAGAAATAAATAAAATAAAAAATTATCGCCAAGTTTACAAATAATCCCAACTACAAAAACAATTTATCCTGATTTACTCATGTTTCACTTCACACACACACACACAAAAAAAAAAAATCATAAATAATTAAATTTGTTTTAGTCCATTCATATTTTGGCATTTCCTTTTATAATTTGTTCACACAAAACTTTCGTTTCAAATTATATTACACCTAAAAGAAAATACCAAAAACTTAACTCCAAAAGCTAAGGGAAACAAACAGGTTGAACCTACTTCCCACTCAAGAGTTAAAATAATTACGGATTCTTTTTCTCAAGAAAATGCATTTCGAATCGTCTGAACATCTTGATTAAAATTCGACATTTGGCACTCTGCGCGATACGATGTTTCTCAGGACGATCCTCAACATACTGCAATCAAGTTTTAGTTTGCACATCCTCTTTAATTCACTGTTGCAACAAATTGAACTCAAAATGAAAGCCAAGAAACAAAAATGTATTAAAAGGGGGAAAATAGGAGCAATTTTCCCACCTTTTTGTTTCATTTTTTTACTCTCTCTTCGTTTCCTTTCCTCCGTTATACGGTAATGACAGCAAACGCTGGGGTTTGTTTCGTAAAGTGATGGGCTTTTCGGCAGTTTGCTTGGAACAATCTTTCTTTTTTTCGCCTTTTTGCTCATCATCTTTTTCGTTCCGGCAACACAGCGAGGAGAAAATTTTCCCTCTTCCTAGCTGGAGAAGAAGAGGTTTTTCACTTGTGCAAAGATTTTTGGCGCTCGGTTTATTAAAGGGGAACTAAAGGGGTCGGGGAGGAAAATGATTTATCTACGCTGCTTTTCAAGAAGAAAGGTCAATTTAGCCAAGATGCAACTGAAAAAATGTGAAATACTAAAGAAAACGTACCTTTTTTTTTTCGAATGGGGAACCTTGCTATCGTTTGCGCAGTAGTAATTTTTTCGTGTAAATTGTAAGCCAAAAAACAAATGATTTTTTCAAAGTCTTACCTAATTTTAAACTATTGCAACGTGTAAGCAATGCCCCCGTAAATTTGATTTTTTTTCTTTAGCTTTCATCATTCAATAAACGAAACGGTTTTTAAAATTTTTATTTATATCTGCGAAGATTGATATGAAGGTCAATAAATGATTCAAAAAGTCTAAAATTTTGAAACTATCTTGAATTTTTGAAGAGGAGATGTGAACGAGAAAGCTAACTATCTAAGCTGAGTGAAGAAATACAAAATCAACATAAAAATTAAATGCGCAGATAAACAATAGAATTTGCAGACGCGTATTTCAAGTTTTGCAAGAAGTACAAGCTCGACTGAGGGGGGGGGGGGAGATCAAGGCATAAAATCATTCTAGTTGAGTTTATCCTGAAGCTTGCAATATCACAAATGATGGAACCGATTTCAAAAAATCATATTTTCGAAACTACTGCACGTGTTACAGTAAGTGACACATGAATTTAAAGAGAAATATAAAAAGTGTCCCAAATCAACGCAAAATTTGAATTTGCGAATATTTTTGCCGTAAATTCTCGGCAGCCATTAAAAAAAAAAAAAAGGATAAATTAATTTGAATTTTGACTCATTGAATTCAAATTATGTTTTCCGCAATCACGAGTGTGTGTATGTATGAAGGCATGTGTATTTGTGTCCAGGTATGAGTGTGTGGGTATGTGTGTGTATGTGTATGTATGCGTGAGTGTTTGTGTTTGTGCCCAGGCATGAGTGCGTGTAGGTCTGTGCATGCATGGGTGTGTGTAAGTGCGTGTTTGTGTCTGTGTGCATACATAAGTGTGTGTGTGCGGAGGTGTGTGTATGTATGCGTGTGTGTTTGTATCCGTATGCATGCATGAGTGTATGTGTGTGTGTATGTAGGTGTGTGTATGTTTGCATGTGTGTGTAGGATATGGACGCAACCTGGAGACGGTTTTCGATAGAGGAGCAACATCGGGAGGGGCCGGTCGACGGTGGTGCTACAAATGGAGGCAGTGGGGGGGGGGGGAATAAAATCATAGGAACATTAAAACCGTCAAATGAGAATAATAAGCAATGTGATTGCTCAAAAAAAATTACTGCTGAGAGTTTAGGTTTAGTAAAAATGGAGTGTTATGCTATCATACCGCCAGTGAAACAATTCAGTTACTGCATAAGGCATTTCTTGGTCGTGTACTCTCTCGTTTCGGGGACCAGAATTGGATGTATCTGGCCTGAAGAAATCTAATGTTTGTGTGGTTTAACATCATTAGATTTCTTTAGTCAAAGGTCTATGTCAACAAGTCCACAGCCACCCGGTCATTACCGTGCTGCAATATCGTGTGCCAATAACAGTAACTGCTTGACCATCCTCAATTTTCATTATTCTTGAAATAATGTTTCAATAATGAAAACGCGTTATTGTATTGTATAACGCTCCATCTTTACTAATAATAAAGCTGGAAGTCTGTCTGGATCTCTCTTTGTCTGGATCTCTCTCTGTCCGGATCTCTGTGACGCGCATAGCGCCTAGACCGTTCGGCCGATTTTCATAAAATTTGGTACAAAATTAGCATGGGGGTATGCACCTCGAAGCGATTTTTCGAAAATTCGATTTTGTTCTTTTTCTATTTCAGTTTTAAGAAAATTTTACCGAGCAAATTATCACAACGTGGACGAATAAATTACGAAATTATCATAACGTGGAACCGTAACATGGGCAAGCAAATGAATATAGCAAATTAGCGAGAAATTCGTCATCCATTATTTGTAAATATACAGGCGAACCAAAAGACCTTTTAATTTTCCAGTACGGGCAAAGCCATGCGGGTACCACTAGATTTTAATAACCCAAAACTGTCAGCTGTCAAATTGTTCTTTTTTCAGAGTTACCTACAATTTACTGCATCTCTTTTCTTTTGATGAGAGTTATTGTAATTTTTACCATTCATATGCGTACATATGAGGCCGGTGCATTTGTTTAAGAAGAAATTTAACTCATTTTCTTATCTGCTTAATGAACTGTTTTTTCTTGTGGAAAGTGAATATTTTCCTATTTTTTTCACCTTAACATATTATGCGCATGCTTTTAAATTAAATTTAAGTAAAATTATAAATAAAAATATACTTTTTTTCACACGATTTACAGTCGCGATCTATATTCAGAGATTTAAGAAAAATGTTTTTCATATTAGGATCACGAAAGGGTTAAGCTTTTAGAGATGAAAATATGATGCCTCAATAATAGAGTAATATCCGCTCTATGACCTTAAATCCACTGGTTTAGTACTACATATTTTGGAGGAAATATTTAAGGTAATTAAAAATAATTTTAGGTAATTGACGGAGAAAAGTTTTTATAATTAACAAATCAATCCCATGAAAAGTATTTTCATAAATTTCAGATCTTTTAACAAAATCACAAAGTTTAATCGTGTCTGAAACTTTACCGTGTAAGGTAAAGTGCCCTAAAGCTAGCATCCAAAGAACAGTTCCTAAAGATGACATCTTTAGATTTAATAAATGCTTTAAGTATTACCAGATTTCTAAAATAGTTTAGAATGAGTATTTCTTTCTTAAGGAAAGAAAAAAATGCATTTTAAATTATTTTTAAAAATTGGTAATGCTTCAATTCCTATTTTTTTATTTAAAGATGTCTGTTTTAGGAACTGATTTTTAAGTGCCAGCTTTCCTTCCTTCCTCAGTAGCACGACAGCCCTGGGTGGGCCCTGGTCTCTCAACAATTTTCTTCCAGGACTCTCTTCTTTTGGCCATGGCTTGCCAATTTTTCACTTTTATGGTAGAAAAATCCTTATCAAGGCAATCAACCCATCTGAGGTAAGGTCGACCCCTTGTTCTAACTCCTATAAGCTTTTAAAGAACCTGATGTAGTCAAATTCATAAATATTTAAAGATTCAAATTGGCTGGCCATGTTATAAGACTGAATAAAGAATGATAAAAATAAAAAAACTAGTATGTTGTGGCCATCACGAAACTTTTTTCTATATCTTTCTTATAATTCTGATCCCTCCCCATGCTAAACGAGGAAGCAATATTCCCAACAAAAACAAAATTACTCATGCCAAAACTTGACGACCATCCCAATTCCCGATTTATCTCAGAAGCAAAGCAAAGCAAAGAATGAAAATTGAAAATTATTTTAAAAGCCTTGCTTAAAATAATTACAAACATTTATTTGTTAGCAAACACAAGATGGCAACAGTTAAAAATTTTAAATCATTGAGATAATATTTCCGATCATTTCCATGCAATTAAAAGCACGAGCTAAACGCAGACGACAGTCTATTACGATTTATCTTTCTTATTGTTGCAATTATAAAGTTATTTTTATTCACACAAATAAAAAAAAAATCAGCCCCCCATGGAGCGATTGGCGACAAAATTAAACCAACGCCTGTTTACATATGGATTCATATTTATTCCAATTTTCATCCAGAACATCGCATTATTTCTTGAGATATGGCACTCACTATAGAAAAAAAAAGAACGTTCGATTGCGCCACCCCCTTTTCAGCTGTTGACGCAAAAATAGAATCGTTCCTTAAACCCTCTAAGGGCTACTTGTCGATAAATTTTGGTTTGATTACGTTCATTATTTCTTGAGATACAGCAGTCACAATTGACGACAAAAAACGTTCTATAGCTCAACCCTCGTTTGAGCTATTGACACTAAAATTGAATCAGGACCTGTACCTGTTAAGGGCAGCATATGGACCAAACTTCGTTTGATTCCGCCAGTTACATCCTGGGGAATAGCAGTCACGCAAAACTCAAAAAACGTCCCATTGCTCCACCCCCCTTGGAGGAATTCGCGCCAAAAACCAATGGGCACAAGTTCACATAGGGGCACATACGTGTACCAAATTTCGTTCGATTTCCTGCGGTAGTTTTTGCTGTAGAGCCGCCACAAAAAAACTGGTCACACACATACGTGACACACACACACACACAGACAGACAGATATTTTCCAAAAATGGTCGAAATGAACTCAGCACACCTCAAAACGTTCGACTCCGCCAAAATTCGAAATTCGAAAATTTGCACGGATCCAATACTTTCTTCTATATATTAGATATAGAAGAAAGTAAAAATGGATAAGTGTCAGATTTAGGTCACTTTATTTTAGTATTATTGGATACTATGGGTCTGAGCTTTCAACCTCTTGCAAATTGTCTGGTAAAAAGAGGCACTCATTGAGTGAAGATTGTACTTTCGACTTCCTTCTTACTGAATAGTTCGAAGGCAGAGAAAGGAGTACCATCGAGATGGAAATTAAAGGAAAAAATGGTGGTATATATTAATGATCTGAGACAAAATTCAAATGTGATTGGCAATAACAGCGCAGCTCTGAGCTTTAGGTGGTCAGACGTCCAGACTAATAATGAGATTGCCTGTCATTCAAATCCAGTTTAACCACTTCACGATTCACTAGGGTTGAACTATCGATTCCTCGAAGAGTTTATTTATGTGTGCGTGTCTTTCTCAACGCACATTTAGATGCTAATTTTCATGTAAATAAACATACATTTACATGTAAATAATTTCTCAGCATACATTTACATGTAAATAAAAGCGAGCTACGTTCTTATTAAGAACTATCTATTTTAAAGTTATGAGAACAGAATAATTTTATTGATTATTTTTAAAACTCGCTTTCAAGTTGATTCCTGAAACCCTGTAGAGGATACAATTTTTCCTTAAGTTTAATAAAGTCGGAATATCACTGAATTTTGAATCATATAACGACTCTATAAATTTTTGTGAATGCTGGATTGGCGACAACAAGGTATAAAAACAATTTTTCGAGTTCCGAAGTTGTCGTTTGAATGTGACTGCATGCCTAGTTTTAACATATCTTAAGAGTGTTAATAAATTTGGAGTTTTTTACTTAGCTCAGAATGTTTTTAAATGACGAAGTACAGTACCATCGAACCTTGAATTCTACATGTAAAAATGGCACCAATAATTCCGGAATTTTGGGAGCGAGTCATCTTAAACTTTGAAGAAAATTTCTGACGTTAAGTGAATTTGAATTATTCTTTATGGAAACTTTAGATAAAAGTGTTCAGAAGCGAGTCACCCATAGAAGAGGAGCAAAACCAAGAATTATTAAAACATTAGAAGCATTAATGAGTATAGACTATAGAATTATCTGATATTGATGTAATTCAAATAACTCAAATAATAAAAACGAATTTTATTTTAAATTACGTACTCTTTTTTGAAGTTACGGGATCAAAATAAATTCTTTAACTGCATTGCGCGGCAAAAAAAAGAAAAAGAAAAACTTTAAAATGCTTCTGACATTATTCCTACTGATTCATGTACAATATTACCCCCTGAATCTAAATATGACCATCATTTTCAACCATTACGTCTCACTTTTTGAAATGGCTACCCCCTCCCTCAATTTTTATTAGTTTTCGAGAGTTTCATAGCCATTATTTTTATTTGGAGGAGAAAGGAGCGTTACACGAAACATTAACATTCTTCTGAAGGGCTAGAGTGGAGCAAAGTTCAAAAGCATGAACCTTTGGAATAAGTTGGGACTGGATATCATCCCCCCATCTTCTCTAAAATATTTTTTAAATCATCGAACCGATCTTTCTTCTTCTTCTTCTTCTTCTTCTAGCGGTTGATTTTGCAATTTTTTTTTTCAGCGTAAAATCGGTCTGACTTTTATGAGCCCGTGTCCGAAAACATCTTTCGTAGTAAAATAATAATAATAATAATAATAATAATAATAATAATAATAATAATAATAATAAAATAAAAGAAATATATTGGAAATGTGGCATGTTGCATAATTAAAGTCGCATCGCAGATGTGCAGTAAAGAACCATCTCGTGCTATTCAACTTGCATTCACAAATATAATTAATATTAAAAATGAACTTGCAGAAAAAATCGAAAAATTGAGTCGCTTTGGTCTACTCTAGTTTTAAAGACTATCGATTGAAATAGTAAATATGTTTTAAAAAAGAATATCAAAAAATTCGAATTTGACTATTAAATTCGTTACAATGTACTTTTGCGAAAAAAAATAAGAACAGCAAAAAGGAAAAATCGAGCATCAAAAACTACATGACTGTAGGGTTTTGACATGGTCTTATCTTTTTTTTAGATTCAAACTTTCCCCGGAAATGAAAAAATATGATCATGCTATTATATGTATTCATGTGTAGCTCAGTTTTTCTTTTTTCTATTAATAAAAAATAAGTGAAAATCGCGGACCTTAAATGATTTTGATTCACGGCATTTACGATCTTCGAGATAGGAAGAGCGGGCGCGATATTTCTTGAACATTCGCCACGAGATGCCTGGGATAGATAATATGTATTTAATTAAAGGAGTGAGAGATATCAAGGGAAGAGGAAAACTCATCTGCAGGCGCAACTTGGCGACTTTATCTCCCTTTTGCTGGATCAGGAAAAGAGTGGTGCGTGTACAATTCTGACAGGAGATAAGAGATTTCAGATTATTAACAGACTAAATGCTTGGTTTTTAGTAAAGACTCAAAGTTGAAAACAAGCGAGGGAAAAAATAGGGGGAGGGGGGGGGGGGGGGGTAGATATGAGAAAATTTTATTGCCCAAAGAGAGGACTAGAGGCTGCTACGTTTTGATCTGTATCCTTAGTTGTATTGAGCAACCTGTTTATTATTTACCTTGCCGTGACTTGACGTTTTTCAGTCTTTGCTCTTTAGGATTGGTTGATAGCGAGTTGCGCTGCTTTAAGTAAGCAAACGCAAGTTGTGTCTCTTAGACTATTTTTTCACGAACTAATGGGAGTTACAAGTCAAACGGAGTATCAAAAAATTTCTATTTTTTGACGAAACACATTTAATTTTGTTTATCTTACTACAAAAAAAAAAAAAAAAAAACGAAAACGAAACGTTCCTGAAAAATAATGGGCACCTAGTGTGTATAATTTCTGACAGCAACATAGCTGGGGGAAAAAAAAGTTTCCAGTTAAAAGTCAGTAACCTTCCTGAAATTAACCTGAAATCTTTCCGGAGAATCCAGAAGCTAGCCCAATAAAATATCAGTTACGTTTCTGGAATAAATCCGGAATTTTTAGAGAAAACTGAGAAACTTATAGTAACAGGAAAGCTCCTGAGGCAAACATGACAGAAGCTAAGGAAGAATTTCAAGTAAATTTTAAACAGCTTATTTGCCTGAAATTGTCGCAAAGCTACATTATCCAGAGGAAACTGGAAGCAGAATGAAAGGAGTTACTAGTGATGACAGCTTGAACTTAAGAGATACTGTGTGTAATTTAATTAGCACTGAAGAGTAAATATCAATGATTGACATTGCAAGGATGAAATTAGTTTAAAAACTTCAAAACGAAATAAAACTTAGGAACAGAATAAATTTTACGATTAAATTTAAGTTAATAGAGAATTTAAAGTAAAACTTGTTCACTAACTAAAACAATTAAAATAATTGAGTTTTTTTATGCTCCTGTAACTCTGCATAATTAAAACATCAAATGTAACTAAATCAGTTTATTTAGGTAAAAAAGGAAGACAAAGGAAAGATATTCTAATTAGAAATAGAGGTGATAACTAACTTTTACATCGAATTAATTTTGACAAAAGAAAAAGATAATAAGGAGGATATTGTATTGTGAGACTATATTTGACGCTTACATGCCATTGACTTTAACAAAAGTATCTTTACTAATAATAAAGCTGAAAGTCTTTCTGTCCGGATCTCTTTCTGTCTGTCAGGATCTCTGTGACGCGCATAGCGTCTAGACCGTTCGACCGATTTTCATGAAATTTGGCACAAAGTTAGTTTGTGGCATGGAGTTGTGCACCTCGAAGCGATTTTTCGAAAATTCGATGTGGTTCTTTTTCTATTCCAATTTTAAGAACAAAATTATCATAAGACGGACGAGTAATTTACGAAATTATCATAATGTGGAACCGTAACATGGGCACAAGCCAATTGGCGAGATACGAAATTATCATAACGTGGAACCGTAACATAGGTACAAGCTAATTGGGGAGAAAATTCACCATACATTATTTGTAAATATACAGGCGAACCAAAAGACCTTTTTATTTTTCTATTACGGGCAAAGCCGTGCGGGTTCCACTAGGCTGATAATAAACCAGCAATTTTAAGAGACCGATATGGTAATTAACACTTCCATCGAATTAACTAAGGCAAAAGAAGAAGAAAACGGAGAGATATTCTAATTAGAGGCAGATACGGTAATTAACACTTGTATCGAATTAAATAAGGGAAAAGATCAAAAGAAGAATACGACGGACAACGGAGAGATATTTTAATTAGATACAAATACGATAATTAGCACTTAGAGCATACTTATCACTTTTAGAATTAACTTTGTCAAATGAAGAGAATAACAGAGAAGATATTGTATCGTGAGAAAAATATGATATTTAATACTTACATTGCATTAAATTTAGTAAAAGTAACTGATAATTAATCAGAAATTTTATTAAGAGACTCATGGTAGTTAACACTTGCATCGTATTAACTATAAGGCAAAAGAAGTCAACGGAGAGACATTCTAACTGGAGACAGATACGATAACTAACACTTACATTTTCATCGAATAAACTTTGACAAACAAATAGGATAAGAGAGAGAAAGTTGCATCGTGAGACAAATATTATATTTGGCACTTATATCGAATCAACTTTAGGAAAAGTAGCTGATAATAAAGGAAAAATTTTGCTGAGAGACATCACACTTGCATTATTTAACACTTGCATCGAATTAACTTTGGCAAAAGAGGGCAAGAAAAGAGGGAATATTCTAATTAGAGACAGATAATGATGATAAACACTTACATCGAATTAACTTTCACAAAAGAAGAGGATGAGAGAGAAAAAATTGTATTAAGAGACTGATATAGTATTTATACTTATATCAAATTCACTTTGGCAAAAGAAGAGGAAGACAAAAAGGAAAAATCTATTGATCGGCATAAGATATTTAACACTTGCATTGAATTTATTTTGATAAAAAAAAGTTGATAAAAAAGAGGAAAAGAGGAAGAAATTCAAATAGACTTTTTCATGAGTCAAAAAGCATATCAAGCATGAAGCTGTGTTGTTACATCTCGCCAGAAAAGTAAGATCGCAATAAAGAGAAAAACTTTTAAAGCTTAATCATACGCTTTAAGAGAAGAGAATTTATGAAGTAATAATAATAAGAGGAAGAAAAGTAAAAAAGATAATAAAATAAAAAAAATAAATAAACATGAAAAGTATATTTCTACTAAACACTAAATTATGAGATGCGTTTGAGAAAATATCGAATATTCATATCTTTCCGCAGGGATCAATGTGTGTACGTGTTGGGACAAACGAATGCTTGAATATGCGCATATACATTAGAAAATTAAAAATTATTAAGCTCGAAAAATTATAATGTAATTTTTTTGATAATTTTAGATTTTTTAAAGTGTACAGTGTAACGGTAACATGTTATAAGATGAATAGCTATTAACACAAGACAGTAAATCGAAAAGTTACTTAGCACATTTAGAAATAATACCATTAACTAATTTTTTATGAGATGCATTTCTGCAATATTTAGCGAAATATTAATCATCAACAATTAAAATATTTTACATTGTGCTAGAAGTTAAAAAGCATTAGAACAAAGTTAAAGTTACACGATTAGCAATTAAAGTGTCATACATGTGTTTCATGGTTACGAGGAACTATGTTTCAATGAAAAAAAAAATGTGGATGAAAGGGAATAATTTTTTTTAATATTTTCAACCATAAGCTTATTTTTTGCATTGAAACAGGGGTTGGCTCTCAATGGGAGGCTTTACCTACATAATGTGAGATTCTAATCTGTGTAAAAAAAAATAGATATGTATCTAGATTGTTACAAAACCTCAAAACATTCTGATTCGCAAAATGAGTTTTGTTGAGCTTTGCATTAGCTGTAGCGATGGGTAAAGTATGAAATAGTTACTTGCACTAAAAAAACTGAGATACGGATGAAGACAAATATGTCGATGGAAATAGAGCACTATTAACTGAAGAATGCAGCAAAAAATTATAAGAATAAAATGGTTTTATACTTCAAGAAATATCTCATTTACATGTTTTCTTCACACGCATCACACAGGGTGTCCATTGTCCTTCCAAAAAACAGAGGCGCATCTCCTTCAAATGCAACGGAGCACCTTGTCCCCCCCCCCCCACACCCAAAGAAAAGCATCATTCACTGCAAGAGACTAAGAACTTTCATCCCCTAATGAATAGATCCCCTAAAAATTTCAATGCCGCACTCTGCGCCATGACCCCTTGAGCTGTTTTTAGTAGCAGGTTGCTTTTGCCTTCATACAGTTAGTAAAAAAATCCTTTGCCGACAACAAATTACGAGTAAAATCGCCTCAAAGACACATTTAAATACAAAATGTTATGAAACTTTTGGACCAAGTTACAGTTTGATAAAAAATTTATAAGATTTGGAGCTCACTGAAATTCAGTTCAGTCACAACCAAATTGGATATTATTGAACTAAAGGAATACAATGATATTATGGAACATTGGATGGAATATTAAGCTCCTTAATTTTTTTTTATGCCTGATGGTAGGCTCAAATCAACTTACTGACGCCATACACACACGCAAATATATTGAGAAGCTCTGAGAAGTTGAGCTCCGACTCTGACAAGGTTTACCTCTGTTTCGATAAATAGGGAGGGGTAATTGGCGCTAAGTTGGGAAACTTTCTTTGTATTTTTTCAAAAATATTCCAATAAAAATTCGAGCCAATAACACGTCTATTTTTCACTAAACTCCCCTAAAACAGGTAAACATAGTCAAGGTCACAGCTCAACTAACCAGAGCTGCACTATACTATGTGCGTGAAATATATGAACAGAAAAAAAAGGACAAAATTAAAAACGCTTTGAGTAAATCTTCAATTAAAGCAAATCTATCAATGAAAAGAGATTGAATTTCAAAACCTTAGATTGAAGAAATATTTGTTCCTGGTAACCTGATCGGTAACGCGTTAGACTCGTAACTGGAAGATTCTGGGTTCGATGACGGCCAGTCGAAGACCCTGCAATTTCCACTAAAGGTGACTGGGGTTCATTAAGTCGGTCGTGATCAGAAATTCATTCAAGTTCCTATTATAAAGCAATAACTCTGGGGGGTGCTTAATCAGGAGTTGCTTGACTTTTGCTTTGAATCAAAATTACCTGATTTTGGTTCTATCGTTTGCTACGGTAGTCGTACCACTCTGCCTTAAATCGGGTAGCATTGTCGGGTTTGGATGCCCGAGGGGTTTAAGCAACTACATCAACTATATTTCTTCTCAACATATGTGTACACAGAAAAATGAATTTCTTAATTTCAAAACAACATTTCCAAGCTTGTGTGCGACATAAGTTTTCAAAATCAGTTTACGCCTCCGTTTATGCACACAAATTACTTCCCCCCGCTCTTAAATCATCTCTTCCTAGACTTTAAGACGCGAGAATTATTTATTCCTCAATATTTACTCGCCCATTTCATGCGCAACTTTTAGTGTTGCAAAATTTTCCATCCCGAAGCAAGTTATCGCGAAACGCGCCAAGCTAATTGGGAGCAGAAGCAATTCGTTAATTTTCCAGCAAACCCTGAGGCCTGCAGAGAAAAGCGATTCGGCAAATTTTCGGTGTTCGCGAAGAAAATTTAGCAGACCATTAAAGGCCCGGAGCACTTGTAATTACCGATGAACAATACTCGTTATTAGCACATAGCAAAAGGGGGTTGCGCGCCATCAATAAAGGAACGAGCGAAGGTGGGAGGTTCTATAATTACTTAAGGATCACTAGATCGAAAGAAGGCGATATCAAGGTGAGATTAAAGGATAACCCGATTTAACTAACGACGAGGGTTGCGGGGGTGACCTATCGAGCGACGAGCTACCATCTTTCTGGCGGGAAGGTTAGTTTGGGTTAAGAAAAAAATGGCGCCAAATTGCGGTGGAATATAATAATGAGTGATTGATTGGAGTGTGGTTGAATTTTGGCGAAAGATTCCTCGGATATGTTGTTTTGCAAAATCGATTTTAGTTTTTGAATTAATATTTTACTAGTGTGTAATCATTTGGGGCAACTTTGGATTATGTTGGGTAACTTTGCATCAGTTCATATTTTTGTGCATATATTTGGTTTAAAAAGAAACTGCCGTACTCTGCTAGTAAGGTTACAATATCCGTTTTGTATTTTTTATTTTTGCGAAATAATTTGGCAACACTGTGCACAGTTCATTTTATCACACAGTCGTTTTGAAGTCACTGCTTGGAAGCTAGTTTTGAATACTGACGCAAACGATAAAGGAAATATTTTTATTTCTGAGAGTAGCTGGGGTTCAGGACAAATGGTAAACTTTAACAGAAAAACGAATTTGCCAAAAATATTTCGGAAATATTTTTTGTTCACATGTCATGACTTTATTTGAAATTATATTTTATTTCATTGGAAGATCTTTTTCAGATATAACATATTGCCTTGGGAAGGCTAATTTCTGCATAAAACCTTTTCCTAATTAACCTCCTCTAAAATTTGAGTTTTAAAAATGCAGAGAAGTGAATGAGTAAGTTTTTAGAGCATGGAGCACGCTAAGCTCCACATGGTGCTGAATAATAGTTATCCTTTTTTTAAAACTGACCTAGTGATCTCTCTAGAACTAAAACTTGATTTTAAATTATTAAGGAGATTGAAAAAGGCTACTATACACATCTTTAACGCAAAAAGCTTGGACTTTTGCAATGAAAAAAGCTTTGTTAATTAATACAAAGGCATCAGTCAACCTTTAAAGTGCAGTGAAAGTACTTTCCTTTTTCCTTGAAAGCTCCACTGCGTTAAATGATAGTTGTCCTTCATTTAAAAGATGACATAGTGATCTCTCTGAAACCAAAACTAGACATTAAACTATTAAGGTGGATGAAAAAAGCTGGGATTCTTGCAGTAAAAAAAGAACTCTGTTATTTAATACAAAGGCATCAGTCAAATTTTAAAGTTCAGTGAATGTACTTTCCTTTTTCCTTGAAAGCTCCATGGTGCTGAAAAATAGTTGTCCTTCATTTAAAAAATGACCATGTGAATTTTGAACCAAAACTAGATTTTTAACTACAGGAGAATGGAAAGGGTTACTATACACATCTTTAACACAAAAAGCTTGAACCTTTGTGGTAAAACAACTCTGTTAATTAATGCAAAGGCATCAGTAAACCTTTAAAGTTCAGTGAATGTAATTTCCCTTTTTCCTTTTTCGTTACAGCAAATGAGAAATCTGAAGAAAAAATACTTTTAGATGATAGACCTTTTGGATGACAATCGCATGTGAGAGAACCTTGAAATACATTGAAATATGACTTTTTTTTACGCTTCCGCAAATTTTGCTTGCATGGCATCCGCGAGAGTTTAGTAGCGTAAAATATGTAGAGTATGAAGACATTCAACCAAATTTCAAAACAACAAGATTTATCATTTTGCACAACCAGGAACAAATGCCAACAGTCGTATGGACGAACGTCACGCAAAAGAGCTAAAAAAAGAAGAAAAAAAAAGACACTTTTTTTCCCCTGACATTTCCCCCCTTTTCAATGTCTACCTCGATAGTTCTCATTCTTTTTAAGGTTATTACCCGTAAAGTGGGTTTCTACAAATACTCCAAAAAAGTGTAGTCTAAAAACAAATTAGTTTCTTTTTTATTATTTTTTTTCTGTAAAATTACGAAAACTTAATATTTTTGGTGAATTCTATTCATTTAGACAAAAAACACACCTGTTTCCAAGCAATTTGTTAGTAAATTGAGAAGCAATTTTTGGACAATTGGGATTCATATTGTTTAATTGCAACAATCTATGTGTAATATTTGGTGTAGTTTCAGCCAATGCACATCGCCAAACTCTAGTTACAAGTTTATACTTAAAAATTTTCCAATGCACTACGTTTTATGAATCACTAATTATTACCAATTAAACTGTTGTGTTAGATTTTTTACTAATTTGTTTTGTGACCGAAGAGTGATCTTTACCCCTTGGAAATTTCCATTTTACCGATTTGTAACAATATCCTCTGCTGGGAACCGCTATTCTACAGATTTCAAAGTTGCTTCACTTTTATCTCACTGGATGATATTGACAACATTATTAATATTCCGTCTAAGTATATTCACTAATTTTAAAATTAGTAATTTTGTAAAGTTTGTTTTCTAACAAATGACCATCACAAAGCATCATTACTTCCGCAGTTTTTTCCTTAATATGCTGTTATTTAAATTTAAATATTATTCTGTAGTAATCTTGGAGATGTTTTACATGCTGCTCAAGTGTAGGGGAGTGTGGAAAAGTGAAATGGTTAAGATAACTGAGTTTTTTCAAAATGAAAAAATAGGAAATTTGTTTCAAAAATTGCAGTACACAAAGAAAGAACATTGTATTTTGCAATACAATAAAACTAGCGTTAAAACAGTATTTTTTTTCTTTTTTTGGCAGAAAATTTGAGTCTTCAAAGAGAAGCAGAAAATTTTCACTATTATTTTTCATGGGGCAAAGTGAAAAGTAAAATATTTTTCAAATGAAATATTTTCTATTCAATTCTAAAACATACTTTTTATCAAAAGAATCAGTAAATAAAAGGTTAAAGGAATAAATGAAAATATAGTGAAACAATAAACCAATAATTAAATGAATAAATCATTTAATCTATGAAGAAAAACAAATGAGCGAGTAAAAGAATGAATGAATGAACAAATAAGTGAATTATTATATAAAGGAAGGTAAAAGAATTAGTTAATAAAGGAAAATGTAAGTGATTTATATTAAATGATTGAGTGAGTAAATGAAACAAGCTATTTCACTTTGCCCCGTATGTACTTGACTAATTGTACAATTTACTTAAAAGGCAAAAAAGCTTAATATTAACTAAATTAATACTGCATTGAACATTAGGAGGTCTCAATTAATATTTAAGATGTTAATATCAAGAGATTAACGATCTTTTAGTAATAAAAATAATTTTCGACTTACAACAAAACATTACAATATGAGTATCAAATTTTTTAAATTGACTCTATAATCAAACGCTTTAACCTTCGGCGGTATTTTTTTCCTGACTGGCATAGATTATATATGGTACTACAAAGTTAAAATAATACCCGATAGGCGGAGCTTAAAGCAGGTAAATATTTCATCATTTCACTTTGCCCCATTTTCCCCTACTAGTTTAAAATAACATTAACAAATGGTTATTTAAAACCTACTTATATTTTGTTTAGCTTATGTTACTTTTTGTAAACTTTGTATTTAGTAAATGAGTCAAATTTAATTAAAACATGTAAAATGGTAAACATTTACTAAGAAATAACTCTTTACAAATTAATAAAATTAAATTAAGAAGAAAACTACAAAAGCTTCTCGATGCCGAGAAATTACCTTGAGATTAAGAAATAACTCGTTTATTTAAAAGGGTGAAAAAAAGTCATTTCGATTGTTATTTTAAGATAAGAATACTCACTTTTTGGTAGGAAATAATATTTTAGAGCTGACGTCTTAGAACTTACTGTTTTACTGTCATTATGTTGACGAAGTTCAATCATACAACATTATTTTTGATGAATATGAACTATAAACAATTTCGTTTGTTTGTTTGTTTTTTAAACTTCTGCTCCTTTATGTAGTGTATGTGTAAAGAAATCTTCAATGTCGATCATAGAACGCTTACTAAGTATTGACCAATTTGTTGATGTTCCATATTCTACGCAATATGCATCGAATGAGCTACATTGAAGTGAAATTAGCTTATTATTATTATTATTATTATTATTATTATTATTATTATTATTATTATTATTATTATTATTATTATTATTATTATTATTATTATTATTATTACTATTATTATTATTACTATTATTGTTATTTATATTATTTTTATTATCGTAATAATTATTATTATTATCCGGAGACGCTATTGCTAGTTACGGTTATAGGATATAAATTTCTCTTATTCCTTCAAAAAATAATACCGCTTGAACAAACTAGTTGGAAAAACGAAATGATATCAGTTTAAAAACGAACGGAATCATTAATATTTTTATTATGATAATAATAATAATAATAATAATAATAATAATAATAATAATTATTATTATTATTATTGGTGGTGGTGGTGTTGTCGTCGTTGTTATTTTTATTATTACAAGTACTACAGCAATGAATCTTTACTCTGTTAAAAAAGTCCGTTGTTTTAATGTATCAGCGTTCGGTCACTTTCATTCGTCTTAGAAAAAGTGAAAAAAATCCATGTTTATTAAATCTATACGCATTTTAATAGCGGAAGATCTCTTAAAACATTTTTTGCGATTTAATGGAAAAATCTTTCTTCAAGTGAATTTTGATGCAGAGTTTCCGTAAAAGTGTTTTCACGGCATGACTGTAGCCTTTGTAAAGAAACTTTATGCACCAGATTGGAGTTTCTTCAACGAAATTGCTATTAATTTAATTTGCTGCTACCGCAGGCTGGTATAGATACATGTTCGGTCAACCCCATTCGTTCTAAAATAGTGAAAAAAATTCGATTTTTACTAAACCTATACACAATTTAATACCAGAAGGACTCTTAAAACATCCTTTGCAGTTTGATGGAAAAAGCTTTCTTTGAATTAATTTTCGTAACGCAGTTTCCGTAAAAGTGCTTTCACGGCAGGACTGTAGCCTTTGCAAAGAAACTTATACATACCACATTAAATAACGTTTATCAAAATTGTTATTAATTTGTTGTTACCGCAGGCTGGAAGACACATCTAAGGTACAAATTTGCAGAGCTTGTGTGAGCTAGAAATATTTGGGAGTAAAAAGAAATCATTTCCTTTGCCCGTTTAAATGTAATTATGAAAAGAATATTTCACAAAGTTTTAGAAACGCAATTTGACTGGAAGGTCATCGAAAGTTTTGCGGATAGAGTCGATGCAAATACACAAATAAAGGTATCCATAATTAAGCATTTGAGGTACGCTGCCGTACAAAGTGCAAAAGTTGTATCTGCATCTCAGTTCAGAATGAAAAATTGCTGTTTAAAGTTGTGTGCCTCTATGTATTTGATGCAGATGCAACATTTTTAGAATTTTTTTTACAAATATTTTCCATTCACAAATGACCATAAAACATTGTTTAAGGTAAGACATGTGACAAAGAATCACTTGGTGACCGTAACTCAATTTTGATAAAAAGTGCAGATACGACTTTTGTGCTTAGCACGGCAGTATGAATGCTTTCTATTTAAATAGAAAATTTACACAAAGAAAGGGATTTTATAGAGAAGATAGTATAATAATTAAGTAATGGTTATGGTGAAGGTTTATTTTTATGGACTACGAATTATAGAAAGCTCCGTCGTTCATATCTTGTACAAATAAGGACCTATTGAAGACAATTAAAGATCTCTAGTTCTAACTCTTAGAAGAAATGATAAAAAAAAAAAAATAAAAAAAAACATTTGTTCATACATTCCCAGATAAAAAAGATGGATGTACTGTTGATGAAAAAAATTTGAAACCCCTATATAATCGACATTTTTTTTTTCAAATACTACGAAAATGTGTTTGTTACGTTTTTTAAAAAGCTGACATTTGGAAGCAATTTAAATTTCCAACTCCTTACGTTTTATTCAATAAGTTTATATAAGAGAAGTGCAACAAATTTTTTATGAAATTTAAAACATGGTCACTTTTCTTGATATAAATGAGCTTCGGAAATCTCATCATTTTAGTCATTCCCTCTCATCACATAAACTTTAGTTATATCAATCCAATAAGTGAAAAAATGTTCAAATTAATAATTTCTTTTTCTTACTTCTGTGTTTTAAAAATACTCATCAGTTTAAAAATTGAAATTTAAACGAAATCACCGAAATTTTCTTTTGTACTAAGAATTGTCAAAGCTTGGTAGAAAAAAATGTCCTTTCATCAAAAAGAAAATTAGTTTGAAAATAAAACAATAAAAATGTTTTTTCATTTTTATTTTACAAAGTTTTAGTAGTTAACAAAATGCAACAAAAGATCAGTTTTAATGCAAGGAATTTCACTGTAACCACTTAAAGTTTTATTTTTCATCAAACATGGAATCGCTCTTCCCGCCGCACGGTATATCGAATTTAACTTCAAACGATTAGTATGGAATTTGTGAATGATTATTCTTAAATGATGTCTAACTTAAGAATCTCTTATACCAAGGATACTTGAAAGAAATCATTTAGACTATGTTCTTAATTATTATCTTTAAAAAATTGCTTTTTTTATTCACAATTTTTTTATCCGTATCTTTTAGCTTTTATTATAGTAATTGAGAAGATTTCTTAATGCACAAGTAATTTATATTTTATGATAGCTTCGTATAATACTTCATGTACTATACAAAGAGTACGTCAAAAAATAAAGAGCAATTCTTCAAAACCAAGCTGTAATCCTTCATTGCGAAAACTTAAAGTTGCCGCAACCAAATTAATTTTTTTCATGCAGCCTATTTTTCAATATTACGAAATACTAAAGGGTGTCCCAAAATTAACGCAAGATTTGAATTTGCCGCTATTTTTGCAATAAATTTTTGGCAACACTGAAAAAAGAACAATTTGACAGCTGAGAGTTTAGGGTAATCAAAAATGGAGCGTTATACGATACAATAACGCACTTTCATTATTGAACAATTGTTTCAAAAATAATGAAAGTTGAGGCTGGTCAAGCAGTTACTGTTAATGGCGCTCGGTATCGCAACACGGTAATGCACGGGTGGTTGTGGGCTTGTTGACATAGACCTTTGAATTCAAATAACCCTATAAGAAGAAATTTAAAAATGTTAAATCACACGATCTAGGGTGCCAATTCTGATCACCGAAATGAGAGAGTACGCGACTAGGAAATGCTTTATGTAGTAATTGAAATGTTTCACTCTCTCTAGCTGTATGGTACAATAACACCCCATTTTTACTAACCCTAAACTCTCAACTGTCAAATTGTTCTTTTTTCATGGCTGCCAACAATTTATGGAAAAAATGGTGGAAAATTCAAATCTTGCGTTAATTTTGGGACACCCTTTATATACCGGCTAGCTTCAATATCTTCAATACCTAAAACTCAGAAACTCTGGTAGTATGGAGAACAATATTATATTTTCCAAAAAAAAATATATTTCTAGTAAATAGATTCTGCGCTAAGGCAACATATATATATGTAGAGCATCTAATAAATTCAACGAACATTTTCTTTTGCTCTCTATGAGAAAAAATATTTTCGAAAAAACATCTTTTAATGCTAAACTAAATATTGATTTTGATGGTGCGCTTGGAGAAAAAGTGCGATCTTATGAAGCAAAAATATAAGCTTTACACCGTTTGATATTATTTCGGACAATCAACCAGACTGTACCGGATTGTCAGATTGACCAGACAATACCTATTTAAAACTTTGATTTTTCCCCAACGATTTTAAACTCTTTTCCAAATTGGGAATTCAAATGGGAAACAAAGTGGTTATCATGAGTCAAAGTTCTCTTCTTTTCATTGTAAATTCAAATACTAGTAGTCTTACATTTTTAAACCTCAGCGGTTTTATTTTTGGCTGAAAACATGCATTTTATGTTGCCGAAAAAAACGGAATCTTTTCGTGTCAAATGATTTTAGTACACTCTCAGAAACGCATGCTTGACTCCCACGAAATTTTCGTCGCATTTGGAAAAATGGCTTCATGAAAAGTACCGCGAGTAAACATTTCGTTAGATTGACGAAAACATTGTGAGATTTGAGTAGAGTTTCTGACCCGGAGAGGAAAGAATATTCGTAAATAACGAAATTAGTCCAATGATTGAAGAATCTTCGACAGTGAGCAATTCATTTCTGAGAATGTTTCATGTTAAGTAAAAAAAATGTATAAACTAGAAAGTATTTTAGGTAAAATAAGAATTAACAACGTATACTAGCACAAATTGCAGATTACTGCAGACACGTGTTTTGAGGTTACACGGAACCCTCTTTTCAATGCAAAATAAGTGAGCTTGTGTAAGAAAAGACATCCAACAAAATGACATCCGACCTTTTGTCGCATGCCTTTTCATCCATTAGCTCACTTATTTTGCATTAAAAAGGGGGTTCCGGGTAATTCCGAAACACTTGTCTGCAGTAATCTGCAATTTGTATTATTACGCTGTTATTTAATATTTTACTGTTCAAGCACAAAGGTAATTGTTTAATTTTGGGAAGTATTTTTTCCAAACCGCCCTATAACCGTTTTAACGACGTTCCACGATAAATGTTTTATTACTGAAGTACTTCACCTATAATTTCATATAAGGAAAAAATATAGTATTTTGTCACAAGTTAGAGCATGCAGTATCATTGAAGGCAAAAACGCATGGTATAACTGATATTCTAACCTTTTAGTATAAAGCACAAAACTGAAATTATTCATATCATAACTCTTTCCCTGTTGTAAACAGACAGAACCGACAGCCTTGTTTAATAGGCAGAAAAGTATCTGCCGATAGGGAGGTTCTGGTTTCGATTCCCGTATCGGGCATAGATACTTTCTCTCTCCTGTTCTTGTCCTTTCTTTATGTGACTATTTGTTGTGCTGAGAATGGTTGATTACCCTATAAACGGGTCCTCATTATATGTGTGTACCGTGAGACGGACTTCACACCAAATTACAGAACAGTCGAAAAAGTGAAGCAGCGCACCCCAAACTGCGAGCCTAGCTGGCACAAGACAACATCAACAGCAACAACAGACAGACATATCGTCGAAATAATTGATATTTATGTTTAAAACCAAGCAAGACGAACATCATGGTAAAACATGGAGCCGATGCGAGAGGTAATCTAATGATTAAATAAAGTCCATCAACTACCGCAGCATTTAATTTGGTAAATATGTTTCAGATCGTATACACCAAATAACAATATCCCCTCCTCTCTCGCATGACAAACAATCATGGATCTGTTCATCACCGGACACTACTATTTTAATACATATCCCGCGCTTTTTACTGCACATTATCACACAATGGGGAAGACGGGGAAGCACCCCTAAGGCGACCACCAAAACGAAACAACCGCCCACCTTCATTACATTAACACCTCAACTCTTCTCTCTCCTTTGGGCGTTATGAATAATGACAGCAATTCTAGACATAAAACTGCATATTATTAAGTGATTTTAATGCAGCACCGTTTTTGAACTACTTTTTTTTCCGTATTTTTTTGGGTCCCCACGCGACCGCTTAAAAAATGAGATGAGAGAAGAGGTATAAATGGGAAGGGGAAAAAATGATAGGCGTGGCGTTACAAGTCATCAATTATTTTCTACCAGGTGTATATCGATTTTTCTCTTGGCCGTCTAAAAGAGCGGAAGTTATCGATATATCGATAGAGAGCCTGATGTTGTTCCTTGAATGAAAGGGTGCACATGAGCACACTTGATTGAGCTTGGGAAAGTTTTCAGTTTTCTAATTCGTTTTCCGTGTTTTCCAAGCTTGTTGTATTTCAGAAGAAAAAAAAGTTGCAGAATTTTAAACACTGAATGTCAAACTTTGACCAAACTTTATATTTTCTGCGTAATATTAGGACTTAAAACCCAGGAAAGATTAGGAAGGCCATTACAACTACAGCAGTGTAAGGTATAAGTAAATATTGAGCTAGACAACTAATTGAGCAGCTTTCTGTCACATCCTTCACAATGGAGTTTAAGCTACGACTGTATATGTGTGTGTGTGTTTTTGTATTCATTCGGTTATTTAGAAGTAAAATAGTTTATGGGGTCTAAGGACCCTTAACCTTCAAAATTTTTGACTTTCTGGAAAAAAATATATGTTATGCTTAATTTAATTCTTAACAATTTGATACCTTATTTATTACCATACGCAAAAAACTTTTCAAGTTATCGAAAAAATGCGTATACTTTCCCCATAGAGATTTATGTTAACAGCAGCTGATTAAGCCTCTTTTTCTCAGGTTTTTCGTTTTGCGTGCATGATATCTCAGAAAGTTTCTTATACATTTCCGTAAACTTTTTGTGCATGTTTGGTTTATTTTTATGATCTGAACCTAAATTTATTTATTTTTTTAAATCATTTATTTTTTTTATTTATTTATTTATTTGAAATTTTATAAGTTAATATCAAACTGATCCAAAATTTTGGATGAAAAAAAATTATTTTTAGTAATAACTTTAATTATTTTTTTTTTGGTTAAAATTTAGGTTTAGATCGTAAAAATAAATCAAACAAACATGCATGAAAGTTTTACGGAAATACTTTAGAAACTTTCTAAGGTATCATACGCGCAAATCGAGAAACCGGCACCTGAGAAAAAGAGGCTTAAACAGCTACTGTAAACATAAATTTCTATGGGCAAAGATTACGCATTTTCACGATAACTTGAAATGTTCTTGGCGTATGGTAATAAATAGGGTATCAAATTGTTCAGAATTAAATTATGCATAACATGTTTTTTTTCTCTCCAGAAAATCGATAATTTTGAACGTCAAGGGTCTTTAGACCCCTTATATATTTAGTTTGTAATTCTAGAAAGAAATGATCCGGCAGTTCAAACAGATGCAACGTACATTTCGTTTCAATTTTTTTTTTTTTTTTTACTCAGCTTTACTTGTATTGTGCAATTTTTGTACACACTGAGTATTTGCCCAAATTAATTAATAAATAAAAGTCTTGAATATGAACTTGTTGTCCACAGCTGGAACTCTAAAACCCACATTGAAAATTTAAACTGCATTTGAGGAGGCATTGGGCAGTAACGACTTTTCTTTGTAGTAATAATTGGAGGAATTGAATGCTTATTTTAGGGTGAACTCTCTCCCTCTCTCTCTGTCTCTCATTATTCATTTTGCATAATAGATCCTTTTCCCGAAGTAATACGTTTATATTTCTTCCCTTGGTATGCTCTAGTTAATTTCCATCAGACTGCGTTAATTTTTAATTATTTTAAGTACTTCGAATCAAATTCTCAGTCACAAGTCTTTAACAATTAGTATTGTTTCGATAGCATAATATAATTCAGTAAATTACCGCTCTATAGCCAGGGCTAAGGCAAAAATACATGAAATATACCGCCAGCTCAGTCAATTCCCGCCGAGGACTGCAGTTTCGTGCTTATTAGTACTCATCAGCCCGGCATCGGAGTGACTTAGTGCCGGGCTGATGAGTGTTAATAAGCACGAAACTGCAGTCCTCGGCTGGAATTGACTGAGCTGGCGGTGTATTTCATGTATTTCGGCCTTAGCCCTGGATATAGGGCGGTAACTTACTGAATATACCTGCCTTGCCTTCAATCTTCGAGTTGAACCGAACCATTGCTTCGGTCACTCGTCTGGACAGTGCTAATTCTGTATTAGCTACCAGTTTGTTTGGCATTCTTGGCTTCCTTAAGAGGTTTCCCATCTCCAGCTCAGTCACTTTCCTATGCCGGGCTGATGAGTGCTAATAAACACGAAACTGCAGTCCTCGGCTGGAATTGACTGAGCTGGCGGTGTATTTCATAATATAATGTTATAAAGAAACTCAACAAAGGAAATAAGAAATTCAGAACCTATTTTTACACTCTCATACAATTTGTAAGGTATTGTCATGCTATTCATTAACAAACAGCAAAGCAACTTGTGACTGTATTGAGAACATCATATGATTCTTTTCGTGAAACACATTAAAATGAAACTAGACAGACTTTCAATTTTGCATAACAATGGTAAATTTAGATAAAAGATATACTCATCCTTCTTAACAACAGTAATAATCAAAAAGGATATTAAAAATTACAAAAATAGCCCGCTTTAAAAACTACGAAATTTTTCAACAGTACTAGTCTAGCCAATTCAATTTTCAACTTTAATAAGAAAAAAATGCGTAACAATAACAATTATAAAGAACGAAAAGAGCAAGAAATTCTACCTGCAAGTTAATCTACAACAGTATATCTACGTATTATGAAAGCAGTTTATTCATTCTTGAATACGCTAATCATCAAAGAAGCTTTATCCACTACATCCTCAGATCTGCTTCTTTTAATTTGTATCATGATGTTTATGATGCTATTCATCCACATTAAAGCAGAACAAGAAACAACTTTGAAAAACATACCTATTCTTATCTTACTATGGAGCTTGCTGTTACTTAGCCGTAATAAAATGATCCAAAAGCACATATTTTCTTGCAATGGAACATGATATCAAATAATTCCAAGAAAACATCCGCATAAAGAATAAACAGTTCAGTGCACTTGAAGAAAAGGGAATCTGAAGTTGAAGATTTGCAAGGTTGTTGGCCACATATTTAATGCAACGTCTAGAGCTCATATTTTACGTTTAAAATACTTTTCGCGTCTACGCTGTCTTCCAGGACTGCTGCAGACAATGGGACTTCAGGTGAAAGAATGTTCCTGAGACAAACCGTGGCCTAGTATATCAACTAGAAATTGTCAATGTGTGGGATGTTGATGGAAATCAGGACGGAATGGTGACGAGCACCCGAACTCGTGCTGCAAAGAATAACCTTAAAATAGACATTTTCAAGCTGTCAAAATTTTAAGACATTGAATTCATTGGTTAGTGTGTATCAGATACTAAATTTCAAGGGGCATGTCCATGAAACTAGGGACATCACAGTAATAAAAAAAAACTTCATTGTATCAGAAGTTTTTTTCTTTCATATGAGGTAAAGAAGACTGTATTTTTATAAAACTATGCGAAAAAAAAATGTAAACGCATTTTTTGTAAGTTTTATAGGCAAATTTTGACAACGTTACTCAGTGCCCATGTATCATTGCACTAGCGATTCTAAAAGTTAATATTTTTTTTTTTCACTTGGGAAATTAATTGCTATGTATACAATATTATTTTTTATTGAAATGTGGTTTACCTAGGAAGATATTAGACCAACGAAGAAACTTTAAACTGTTATAATTGCTTTGTAGCAAATGTTGTTAAACTAGGACTCAAACTAATGTAACATCAGTCACAAAAATGTATAAGCGTTTGCATTGCTTAAACAAAAACAAATCTAATTTTATAAAAAGTCATATTATCTTCATTTATGATGATATTTTTTATATTAATCCCTTAAATATTTAGAAATAGTTGAATTTAATTATTTAAAACGTATTTAAAACATGTAACATCAGTTACAGTAACATCAGTCACATTTCTGTTTTCGTTAATAAACCTCAAACAAATTGCACAAATGGCATTGACTGCTGCAGAAAGGCAAAAAAGGACGCGATATAAATTAAGAAATAAAGGAAAACATGAAAATTACAAAAAGTAAAACCAAGTAGAAGCTAAAAAGAGCGGATGATAAAAAATAAATAAAATGATTTTTAAAAACCTCACATAATTACCCAAGTTAGTTCAGAATAAAATTAAAAAGAGAAATTAGGTGAAGAAGTGGAATAAGAGTGGAACAAATTTAAAGTATTGGAATCCCAGGCGTAAATTCAGCTGCATTGCCCCTTTTTAAAATAATGAAACCTTGGTAAAATTTGTTAGTCGTTCAAAGCGCTCTTTGTTATATCTTCAAAAAGAAAATTGCTGCTGTAAAATTTTTCGGGCATGAAATTTGATAAACAGATACTCCTACTTCTTCATGTATCACATTTGAATAAAAGTGTTACATCATCGATACAGAAATATTTCTAAATGTCACAGTTTCATGCAAATTTCAAAGCTATCACCATCCGACTTGCACACACACACACAGTCATGTTATAAAGAGTTATATTTGAGTTATACTTTTTTTTTTTAATTCAGAAGCTGTAGCAGGTGTTATGCAACAACCCTTTTTCTACAGTAAAGGAGGGAATCATTTCCAGCAGAACATGTTCCAAAATTGTTCACTGCAACTGGAGAACGGGTTCTTGAAGAATATGACTAACAATTGTATCACGAGAAGTTAGATGCATTGAAATTGAAAAATAGGTGTATTTAGTATCTGTCAAGATTCAAGCAGTAAAACATTGGAAATAGCCTTTCAATGTGGCTGAAATTTATTATTCGCATGAAAAAGGAACAAAATATTTAGCGCATTATATGTAGTAAAGGCAAGAGGACTTTTTATTTTAGGAAATATATTAAAAATATAACTTTTAAAACTTTATAAATGAACTTTTCTAGTATTTTAAATACAATTTTAAATGCTAATTTTATTTTCTAGGAGACATAATTTATATTTACAGCAATTTATTGTAAATGTAACATCAGTCACAAAAGCTTTGAGTCATCAGTCACGGGTATTAAATATTTTTTTACTTTTAGTTTTTAAGTTATTTCAATAAAACAAAATGTTTTCATCAAGTCTAAAATCTTTATTTTAAGGAGAAGAAATCTGTTTAGATTTTACGATATTGATTTGAAGAGAATTTCAAATTATATATAAGTCACTTTTCTCAATGTCTCTTCTGCGTAACAGCAATCACTTTTTTTATTCCCCTTAATTTCATACAAAAAGTTTTTCCCCAAGTCTGAAAACAAGTGTGAGGGCAGTGATGTACCATATCGTGATATTTTAGATCAATTTCAGAAGAAACAAAATTTAATTTCAAGACAGTGCTGAATTTATAAATTAAAAATAGAGTCAAATTGTAACGTCAGTCACCGTGGACAGACGCATAGGTTATAATAATTTGAAAATAGCGTTTCTCCAAACAAATCATAATCTTTCAAGTTTTTGGTCAAAAATTGTTTTGAAAAACAGATGTTCAAAGTTTGTTTCTTATCTTGTTGTGGGACGTTCCAGCATTCCGCCTTTGGAAGTAGTTTTAACATTAAAAAAAATAATAATAATAATAACATTAATAAAAATAAAATGGCCGGAGTGCAAACTCTGAGGGTGTTGCAGTCCACCAGTACCTTGTAACTTGATTGCTTTGCAAGTTCAAAGTTTCCGCTTTTGAAAACTGTGTATTTGAAAAAAGAAAATCACGGTTAAAATTTTTTTGAATACTGCTTTTTGTTCTTCGGTTTTTAATTTAGCATGCTTCCTTTATTTAAAATCATTTAGCTTTTTCCGCTCGTCACTCATTTCCATTTGCCTCCGAGACTTAATATTAACAGAAAACAATTTTTAAATATTAATAATGTAAAAAAGAACGTAAACGTAAATCACACAAGAAATCAGAACTGAATAAACTTTAGTATAGCGCGCTGAAAATCTTAGTCAAACTCAAATCTTTTTGCGACTTCTGGATAAACGCAACGACACTTTCTGAAATCGACACCCTCTTTTCGTCTTCATTTACTATTTTATGCTGATCAATTACCATGGTTGAAAATCATTTGACTTTTATAAGATGTGTGAAAGTAATCATTATTAAATTACAAGAAAAAATTTCTTTATGAAAAATGAAAGAATGCTAATGTTTTACTTTCATGAATAAAAAATTCATTTAAAAAAAATGTGTGGTAAAAGTTAAATTTGGGACACCTGACAATTTTGCCGCCGCAGGCAGCTACATACTCTGCCTATTCGGAAATTGGGCCCTGTTGCAGGGGAAATAATTCATCATCAGTAAAGAATCAGAAATATTTTATCAAAAGAAATCAGTTCATTTTTTTTCTGAATGAAATACATGGAAAAATAATTCTCAGTTATTTTGCATCTTTTTACAGCCTGTTCCGAAAAATGTTGTGCAACAAAAATTTCCAACACACTTTGGGGAAATTTTGAAGAATTGTATTTTTTTTTTTTTTTTTTTTTTTGCGACTTTCTAAAAATGACTCATAACGGAAGTTTACTGAGAAAAATAATAACGAAACTGACTTTTTTTCCCCAATGAAAAAAAAAATGTTTTTTATTTAGGGCCAAACTTTAAACTTCTGTCACTGATAAAAGCAAATTCACCGTACAAATCTCCCATTAGAGTTCGTTTGCATGATCAGTGAATACAAATGACACAACTTATACTTATGTGTGAGACATTAATTATTCAGTTTTAATACTAACGTATTTCCGATAGTAATCTCAAGTTTTACAGTTTCCTGAACCCAACACAAATGGTGCAGATAAAAAAAAAAAAGCTTTTCAATTCAAAACGTCGCAGTCCAATAAAGAGAAAATTTCCATAATTTTTCGAATCCCCAGGGGTCTCTTATGCGATATTAGCGATGTATATTTACCCCGATTCCACAATCGCTCTTTCTCCATATTCATAACCATAAAATTAACCCTAATGGCAGCTCACAAAGCAAACAACAGCAGCAGCAACAAAACTCGTCGCGTATGCTGTGGGCTCCATCACAATGCCTTATTAAAAGCTGGAACATACATTTCTGAGAAAAATAATGACGAAACGCGCATATTAAATCCCTCAGAATCGGGGATTTAATATCGAGGGGTTGCCCGCCCGCCTAGCCTTTTGGAATATAAAACAATAATTTCCGGTCCTTTAAAGCTGGCAAATGATTTAAGCTCCAGGCCCTACGGTGCTTATTAACTTATCACGTTTCCGGTCACGCGCGACTTTTCTCGATTTTATTGGTTTAGTTTGTTCCGTTTCGGTTCTTTATTTTTCGGAGTAAGCTTTTGGTGTTTTTTTGGACAGCTCTCAAAGGCCATCTGCAGAAATTTCTGAATGCATTGTTATTTTATGTGCTAAACTTCCCATTTTTGGTGATTGTTATTAGCGCGTATCAATATCAAATTAGTTCAAACAGGTCGCAACAGTTAGAGCAGGGAGAAAAAAAAATGGTACCCGTCTTTATATTTATGCGTGAACATCGAAGGCGGTCCCTCCCTTTTTTAGTACTAATTATAAAAGGAGGGTAATGAAACTTATATCATTCGAATTGTACTGTACCGCAGCTGTGCATAAGAAGCAATTTATTTATAATTAGATCGTCTTTTTTATTCGTTCTCATTTTGAACAATTATGTCACATAAATTTTCAAAATTGGATGAAATAAGACTTTGCATGCTTTTTAGTTTAGTACTAATCGAAATTTCCGATTATTTTACGCAGAATAAACTATGTTCGACTTTTCAAATTAGGTTCGACTAAGCAGATTAGAACGTTCGTAATTAATGTTTAAAGAATAAGAAAAACAATGCTCGGTAGTTTTTTTTTTTTTTTTTTCTGTTTTATGGTTTATTGTGTGTTTGAAGGGAAAGGAGTGATTTTCTCTTTTGGTTTTCATGCAACTTTTCCTTTTTCTTTTAAATTTAAATTTATTTTTCTTCTAGAATGTTACTGGAGCATTTTTGGTCTTTGGTTCCGATTTTGTGTCATGGCTTTCACTTTGGATTATTTTGGCACACATGTCATTTTCTATCATTAGACTCATGAAATTTCGCACGAAGTTCGTTAGGACCAGAGGGGTGTGCACTTGTAGAGATTTTTTTATTCTATTAATTTCTTTCCTTTTCTCTTTTCATTTTTAAACGAAATTTTTACATTTCAGTGATTAGTGCTTTTCTAAAGTAAAAATCTACATTTCGATCGAAAAGTGAACAAAATTTATATTTGTACTATGGGTACAAAAAGAGCGCTTACGGGTCGGATTGAATGGCAAAAAAAAAAGACACTTTACACAATCAGCCGAATTTTGTTCCTAAACGATGCTAGTGTTATGAGATGTTATGCTTTAAAAATTTTCGTAGAAAAAGTTTCATTTTAAAACACCCCCGAGATTACAGCATTAGAACAAAAGCTTTATTCGCTCTGTGCAATACTTTTCGAAGTTTACGTAAACGCCATATTTTCAATCTCTGTAATATCAAAACAATATATATTTTTTTAAATCTTGCTGAGAATTACTTTAAGTTTTCCTTCCTCTTTGAGAAATAAGAATTATTTAGTTCTGTTGAATTATTTTTTTTTTTTACTTTTGTTATTTTGTTGGATAATTAACTCCTTGTTTTTAATTTGTATTTAGTACGGTCTAAGGTATAGTGGTGTAAAGTATATTTACCATACGGTTTGATTCTTCGAATATTTAATTTTTTCGTACCTTAAAAACATTTCTTAACAGAAAAGTCTCTTTTTTTGAGTCTTCAAACCGAGAGTGACCAACACTCTTCATTCCCACAGATATATTTCAATTTCTGTGCCGGAAGACAGAGCCCGATCATTCTGAGATTGCACATGGGGCACATTTCTAATTCAGGGTCCCCTAGGGTCCGACTAAGATTTTTGAAAACACTGGGCATGAAATTCATTTTGTGCTCTCTCCCTCTTCCTATTCCCACTTATTCTATACAATGAAGCTATAAAATATTTGAATTCTTGCGTAATAACACAACCATACTAAATTTGGTGGTACCTCATACATTTAAAAAGTAGAAGAGTAGTATACGATAATTGTATAAGACATGGTTAAACTTCGCCCGTTGCAGTAAACCATAAATATCAAAATTATCTATGATATAACTTTTAATAGTAAATACAGACTAAATTTGGAGTGGTTTTGGGATTTGCAAAGAGATTAAATTTTTAAAGGGAATTTTTATCAACAAATAAAAGATTTTTTCCTTGTCTTGGCACTTGCAAAAATATCAATTATATCATTGTACTCTAGATTCTGAGTGAAATCGTTAGTTATTTTCAATTAGCATGATAAATGAAGCGGATTTTGGGCCCCCCTGAAATCAAAGAAGAGGGGCCTGTGCCCCGCATGTCCCTGAGGTAATCAGGCTCTGCCGGAAGATGGAAGTGATATAAAACAACTAAATGATTCTTAAGGGGTGTAAAGGTAAGCATGTAAACATGCAAAATAATATACAAATATGAAAAAAAAATCCGAACATCAAATGTTTCATAAAATGCCATTAAAATAATGTTATTAGTTTTTTGCTTAAAAAAAAAAAAAAAAAAAAAAAAAAACACGTTGCCATCTTCTAGAGAGAGGCTTTGAGTCCTCTCAGAGAGAGTTTCAGAAAAAGAATCAACATTTACGCGCATACCTTTTTAGATTAGTATTGGAATCTATTCTAATCTAATACATGGAATCTATATTCATCCTACTTGATTCGTATTTTTGTATCGGTTTAAATATAAAAAAGGTTAAGAGGAAATAGAAAAAGAAAATGACAATATATGAAAAACTGAGGAAATCTAAAAAAGAAATTACATTTTACATTACTGCGCCCCCCCCCCCAAAAAAAAAAAAAGAAAAGCCAACAAAGTTCGGCAGCACCAGTTTTGATTAATTTAACATTGACGTACATAGAAAGAGGCAGGTTTCTCATGGATTACATTCATGGAGTTTGTGTAACGGTTTGTGTAATGGATGGAGCCACGTTTATCATCATAAAAGGGTAAACGTAATTCTGCATTTTTCTTCCTTTTTTTGTGTATGTTGGTTAAATAGTTAGTTTTTAATTTGGAGTTTAAAAAATTACCTCAAAAAAAGCAGAAAAAATAATTTAATACAATTTTTTTTCAAAAAAGATCGAAAAAGAAAGAAGGAAAAAAGGAAACAAGCTCTATAAACATTTAATTGTTTACAAACGAAAAAAAATTGCTTAATGCCTTTTTATTACTATTTATAACCATATATCTTCTTATTACATCATCTTTTCAACATTTTACATCAGAGTCTTTTCACAAAAAACATAATTGGCTTTTCCTGTGACATTATTTTTCAGGAAGGAAGAGCCATTTTTCAAAGCTATCCAACACAAAGGAATTATGAATTTTGTCACTCACCAATGTCTTTTGTCGCGTTATCAGTAATGACACGGACGGTCAAGAGCACTGGATTGGAAATGACAAATGCTAAGGATGTGATAATCTGATTTGGGTAAATACGTACCCTGACAGAACTAATAAGAGCCTGTTTTCATTAAAGTGATCTTGCAAAATAATGCTATCTTTCCCTTTCTTTTCTGTGCGTACAAATTTACGGAAAATCTTTAACAAGTGAATGAACGATCAAGTTCTTAAACTGAAGAATGAGCCAATCACGTATGAAATAACTCGTAGTTAAAAAGTAGTATAAGTTGCTATTTAAAATAGCAATTAAACTACATTGGATGTTTTTGAAAGCAGACTTTCTCTCCGAATTTAGTGCTTTAATAAAAAAAAAAATGCAAAACAGAAATTAGCGTCGATCCATTATTATTATTATTATTTTTTTTTTTTTTTTTGAACAATAACCATTTAAATATATCCATTTTAGTGCACTGAAAAATACAAAAGTTTTGTAGTTGTTCATAAACAATAGCTTTGCACCACTAATAGCTATTGTATATTTTTTAGAGGTGATCATTTATTTATAAACATTTTGAAATAAGGCCGAAAATCAATTCTGATACAAAGTCTAATTTTCTTTCTTTCCTTTTTTTTTTGAGCAATCACGATTGCTTATTGCTTTCATTTGACTGGCCTTGACGTTACGGTTCCTTTTTCAGCTTGGACCAGGGCTGCAGCACCACCGTCCACCGGCGGCGGCGTGGCTGGTCCTGAGCACTGTCCACCGGAATCCACTTTTGCTGGGCGGTGGGGTCCATGTCCTACACACGCATGGTCATATACACTCCCCTACGTGCTCACGCCTTTACACACATACACAGTACACACGCCTACGTGCTCACACGTAAGCCTACATACGTAACCACCCAGGAGGAGGGACATGCTTGGGGGGGGGGGAGCCGTTTCTAGAAACAATAACTCTAATCAGTAGGGTCTTGTCGCAACTCTTTTTTGCAATCACAAGTTTCGGAATTCAAATTAGATTTTTTTTTTTTCATACTTTACATTTTGCATTTGTCCTTTGGTTTTTGCTAAATAATTATCTCTTTTCGTAAAGAGAAATATTTCACTAGTTCTTATAAAATATTCTTGCGATAAATTCCAATACTAATTTTGATTCTGTAAAAGATTATATTTATCTCAATGGCAAAATATAAATACAACCAACTCTGCCCAGAAAGAGAACTCAGTTTAATTTTCATAAAATTTTCAGCTCAAATAGTTTAAAAATTGATGAAAATCAATTTGCAGTTTTTATCGCAACAGTATACGACAAAGAAATGCAAAATTATTAACTACTAGGAATGATCATTCGGTAGTTTAAGATTCAATAGGCTTTTGTGCTCATCACCTGTAAACTAAACTTTTGAGCCATAGATTTCGTTATTTATTTATGTTTAAGTTTTTATTCGTAGAATTTTTTAAAACTTTTATAACTTGCGTGCTGTTTTTAGCTATTTAATTTAACCAAATACCAATTATTCAATAACTTACATTTAGGAGTCATCAGCAAAGTGATAAATAATATGGAATACGATTTTAGACTTTGAAATCGCAACGTACTCACAAAAAGGGCTATAGGGCAAAACACATTTTAATTTTTGTAATGGAACTGAACCGTCCTGCCAGTAAAAAGAGTTTTGAAGAAGTTTAAGTTTTAATAAGCCTTTGTGTTTATCTTCAATGAACTAAGTTTTTTTTTCTTTTTTTGGAACTATGTGTTTGTTGTTTTATTATGTTAAATTCGTTAGCTGCTGCATTTTTTAAATTATTTTAAAACTTGCGTTAACTTTTTGAATCTTTGATATAGCCAACAATTATCCTGAAACAAGCAATTCATTATAAATCATCAGCAAGATTTACACAGAAAATAATTCACACAGAAAATAATTTCGGACAGAAAAAACCCAGCACACATGTACAGTACTTTTGAGCATCACATTTTTCATTCTTTTAGTCTTAATTGAAAAGTCCTGCCAGTAAATAAAGGGTTAAAAGAATGACATAAAAGTTTACGTTAGTCAGAATGAACAACTATATTTTCCAGACAAAAAAGAAAGGCTTAAGTCATTATTTCATTCCTTACTAATTGGCCTTGATTTTTTCCCAACAAAACAAACACACTGGAAGTTTCACAGAAGCAGTTTGTCATATTTAGTAAAATCCATCCACGGATTGATCAGCATAGAAAAAAAAGGGGGGGGGGAGATAACTTTCTAACAAACGCCAAATTTACGCAGAAGACAACAATGGATTCCATATTTACTTATAATGTCCTTTGTTCAGAGAAAAGAGGAATTAAAAAGCAGAAAGAAATGATAAATCTGACCGCAAAAAGTCACAAAAGTCTCAGAAGCGGATAATAACACAGTCCAGTGTGACATTCTCAAGCCAAACCAAGTGGAACGCTTGCTAACAACGGATCATAACAGGAATAATAACAATAATGATAATCGCAGACAACCGGCAGAGCTTTAAAAGAAAAAAAAAAGCCCGACAAGAAGAAAATAATTACAATATAGAATCAGCCAAAACCCGCTTTTCAGTCATTACTCACCCTTTGTTCCAAGGCATCGACATAAGTATGCGCAGCGCGTCGCCGCAACGTTCGAATTATGGACAGTCCCAGAAGTTGTAATTTTTTCGTCACTCTAACGCTAACGCGAGGAGAGGCGGAACAATCAAATTGTCCAAGTTTTTGACGTTTGAACTTGGGAAATTACAAATGGTATGGAATCGTTATAGATAAGAAAGTTTTGCGCCTCGCTTGACGAGGTTTTATTTGTTATTTTAATTGTAACCGTAATTGCGCAGCACGCAGTTGACTTTTTCCAGTTCTTCGTTTGATGATGCAATCTAGAGTGATTTCACATTCGTTAGAAATAATTTCACTCAATGGTTCAATTTTTTGACATCGATTAAATATTGGTAAAAAAAACTGAACCGTCGGTCGGGTTTGAGAAAAAAAAGTGCCCAATAATCAAAATTTTTAAATATTGAAAGAAAATGTAATTATTCACATAGTTTTCATTCAGTAAAATTGTATTTTGGTAATTTTTTCTCATATAATTTATTTTTGTTTGGTTGGCAAAACGTTTTTATTTATTTACACAACTTAGTCACTATGAAAATTCAAAATATATCTCTTTTGTTACTATCATATTTAAAATGCTAAATAAACTAAAATATTGCGCTCTTGTGATTCTATCATATTTTAAACACGATATGCACAGCTGTCCCCAAAATTATGGCGTAATATACGTACCCAAAACATGTAGTAAAAGAACAAATTTCTTTTAACTTACTTTTTTAATTCTTTAACATTTGTCGGTAAAAAATCGGAAGAAAATGTTATTATTCACACAGTTTTCCTTCAGAAAACCAGAATTATTGGCCATTTTGTCTCAAATAACTTATTTTTGTTTCGAGGGAAAAACTTTTTATTAATTTTTTCACACAACTAAATTACTATGAAAAATTAATTACAATATAACACTCTTTTGATTCTATCATATTTTAAACACTATATGGACAGTTGTCCCCGAAATTCAGGCATAATATACACACCAAAAAAATCTTGTGCAAGAAAGAGTTTTTTTTAGCTTACTTTTTCAATTCTTTTCAACATTTCTCGTTATTATTTTATTACAGTTTTCTTAATATAAAACTTTCAATATATGTGGTTTTGTGTATGTTTCGCAAAGCATGGATTCAATACAGGTCAAGACAAAATATGATTCCACGTAAATCTACAAACAGAATTTAAGGGCTGTCTATAAATGACGTCACACTTTTTTTCGGGAATTATTGAACTCCCCTTTCCTCTTTGTCATAAGGTGTCACAATTCACCTTATCTTTGTCACATATCGCGCTATTTTTCATAAACATGTTCTTACAAAAAAAAAGTTAATTGCACATTTCTTGTCGCCCTCTCCTTCTCTCTCTCTCTCTCTCTCTCTCTCTCTCTCTCTCTCTCTCTCTCTCTCTCCCTCCCCTTTGTCACAAGCTGTCACAATTTCACGAACCCCCTCCTCCTTCAAAGCATGACATAGTTCGTAGACAGTCCCTTACTTAAACTTACTTTTTGCTATTTGGTATATTTTTTAAATGTTGAGTACTTTGAAATCATTCAAATTGACACAAAGACGACACATGTTGTGTACAAAATATCCTTTTAAAAAGCCGATAACTAGAAGTACATTAACTTTTTTTTCACATTTAATTTCTTTGGATTTAAATTTTTTAATAAGCGTTAAAGTTTCTTGCACTTTTCCCGAATGCACGAACTGTACTGAGGAATCAAAGAAATTCTTTCGCCATGCGTCGAACCTTTATGCCTATCTAATATATCTAAAGTGAAACTGTGCTCTCAATTAAGAGCACAATTTTTCAAAAACGAAAATTAATTCTTTATTTCTCAACGATGAAAAAAATTATTACATTTGATGTAACAAGTGAAAAAAAGTGCGACAATAAAGTCATATGAGTAAACTATTCAGAAGAAAAGGCAAAATGCCTCAAAACTCTTACACATCTTCAATCAAAAAAAATTGATCACAATAAAAATCTCGAATACAAATAAAAAAATCTACCAAATAAAAACTTTCAGCAGTGAGCTCTTGAAAGTACAAAGTAATGTAAGATTATTTTTTATTTTTGAATTCAGTATCATTTACGTACTAAAAAGTACTTGTTTCTTATAAATATTATTTATTTATTGATACATGCATGTAATATGCCATATACTTTTCATTTAATTTAAAAATATTTATTTTAAGTAAAAAATGAATTTGAGGTTTTCCAATTTTCATTTCAGTGAGGGTTTTCGGTGAAATGTAGCTACAAATTGAAATTAATTTTAAAGCGCCGAATTCTTGCTAAATATTTCTGAATTGTATAAGATTGCAAATTTCATATTTTTCTTTAACATTTAACAATTTTACTCCCTATTTTCCCCGCAGCATTTTAAAACGTACATTAGAAATACGCCCATCCTTTGAAGATCCTATCTTTTAACTAAAATATAAAAGTAAATGATGGGGGGGGGGGAGAATAAGAAAAAATGTTCTACATTTTTATTCCTTTTCGCCCAAGATTTTTAGAAAAACCAAGAAAAGGGGACGAAGATATTTATGACAAGATACAAAAAGTATCACCGATAAAGTATATCATTATACTATCTGTTCAACTCATAATATATAATCGCCTTGCTCATTACAGATACCGGACTTCTGCAGATAATTGAGAATTACAACCACTTTTCGCTTACTAGACAAAAGAGAAAAATAAAGATGTTCATATTCTTGGAAGTACAAAGTATTGTAATATTATTTTTGTCTGTCTATAAAATATCATTTACGTATTTGATGTATGCATATCATGCACTTTTCATTTAATTTGAAAATATTTAATACCATAAAAGTAAAAAATGGATTTGGACTTCTCCCATTTTAATTTCAGTGAGGGTTTTGAGGGAAATCCAGCTTCTAATTGAAATTAATTTTAAAGCGCCGAGTCCCTGTTAAATATTTCTGTATTGCACAAGATTGCAAGCTTCATATTTTGATCAAACCTTTGACAGTTGTGTTCCCTATTTTATCCGCACTAATTTAAAACAAAGATTAAAAATACGCCGATCCCTTGAAGATCCTATTTTGTTAACTAAAATTAAAAAAAAATCATGGAGAGAAAAAGAATAAGAAAATATGTTCCACATTTTTATTCTTTTTCGCCGCGGAATTTCAGAAAAACCAAGAAAAGGGGACGAAGATATTTATGGCAAGATACAAAAAGTATCGCCGATAAAGTATATCATTATATACTATCTGTTCAACTCATAATGTATAATCGCTTTGCTCATTAGAGATACCGGACTTCTACAGATAATTGAGAATTACAACGACTTTTCGCTAGTCAGACAAACGAGAAAAATAAAGATGTTCACATTCTAGAGTCAAAAAACGAGACACATACGAAAAAAAAGCAAAACATTATAAGAAGGTGCAAAAAACAGAAAACGTGAAAGAAAATTTTTGCAAAAGAAGATCATAAATTAGTGGCCCCATTAACTGCACTTTCGGAGAATGTGGTTTAGCAATTTGGTTTCCAGCGAGTGGGCAGAGTTTGGCCATTGTTTAAACGCTCTACTCTTCGAAACAACATCCATCAAGCATTATTCAAAATTAATATTCCTTGTGCCGTTAATGCTTGAATCTTCTCCGAAACCTATAATAATTTTGAGCGTCGAAGCAATAAATTTAGAAAAGGTCGATAATTGTTCATTAATTTGCTCGTAGAGGCGTTACTAATTTTTTTTTCTTCCTTTTCTTACTTGGTAACTTTTTGTTGCTGAGTTTTTGCTGCGAGAAACATATATTTAGACTCACATTAAAAAGATCAAAAGTAACTACAAAAACGACGGGGGGAAAAACGTAGTCAAGTTGTGTCGCAAGCTCCGCATAATTTGTTCTTGGGGAAAATTAATGGTTTCAATAAATTATTAATTACGCTTTTACTAATTACATAAATCAATCTTTAATCAGGGTCGTGAGTTGAAGATACGGTGTTTTCTACTCGAGTGTTAAAGAATTAATTATTTGTATCGTTTGCATTTATTGTTAGAAAATTTAAAGCAAATTTGTCAAACATAAAATATGAAACCTCTCTTTTAGTAAATGTGCGACATCACCATCAAATGAAAATACTCTCCGAAGAAAGATTACTTACAATCACAAGACTAAAGATGTGCTGTCATCAACTAAAATAACCATGTGGGAAAAAAGACTGAGAGCAATAAGTATCACGAATCAATACAATTTAGAGAAAAGACTCCAAAAATTAAAATTTTTGAATGAAAAATATTATTCTCCTTCCACCAGGAGATTGGCTTCTCCTTTTTAATTTAGTGTTTGTCTCGTCATTATGTGGTTTTGTCCTTTTTTTTATTTAAAGTTTACTGCTAATATATTGTTTTAACCACTTTGTTTATTTTATTAATTTATTATCAGCACAAAGTATTTCAATTTATTACTTTATTTATGTGTTTCACAACTTTTTATCTTCAACTACTTGCTGATTTGTGTCTATTATTTCAAAATACATTTACTTTAAACTTTGACCTAATTTAATACTTAAATGAAAATTAAATAATATAATATAAATAATCGTTTGGTGCAGAGCTCTTGCACCATTAAAACCAAATAAACCAACCAACCAACCAAAAAAAAACATAAGAAAATAAATAACAAAATAAATAAATAAATAAATAAAAAGTTGAAGAACATAATTTTTAGTGAGGTGAGGCTCCTACGATGAGTCATCCGATATTAATATATTAATGAATGTTCAAATAGTGTCAAATTCACTACATGAAAATCATTGAGATTCTTTTTGTTTTTACTTAGGAAAAAATACTTCAGGTATTTATTGTCTAATTCTATTAGTATGCCAGGCGCACATGACTCGAGCACCAGAAGCGCGACATCTTTCTGTGAACATACAGAACTTTCCTAAAATCTTCCGGTTTTTGCTTTCACTAAAGATTAATAACATATCTGCTACAGGAGAAGACGGACTATTACATTAAAATCGAAATGATTCGGCCAAGGTATCTTTTAACTTAAAATAATACCTGATTTCTGATGGTATTAACCAAATAACTGATGACGTTGAACAAGTTCTCATGACTACAAATGCTGTTGCATTTATATATAGTGCTTTTTCTACGAGGCACTATTTCTATTTTTTACGCAAAACTCCTTAAAAGTATTTCTCTACAGAATTCATATTGCCCACAAAAGAAGAAAGATTTCCTCAATGTTTCGAAACATGTTGGTGAAATTTTCATTGCAGATGCACCAGGGTGTTTGTATTCTGAAGGCGAAAACATAATCGTTTCAATTTAAACTAACAGTGTTCAAGACCATCAAAAAAAAAAAAAAAAAAAGACGTCGAAAGGGATTAAAAAAAAAAGGTATCAGCATGACACGCGACACGCTATAACCCAATCAGAGAGCGCTGAAAGAAAAGGTAGGTTTTGTTCAAATGGCTGTGAAATATTTGAACTTATCAATAAAAATAGAAACTACAATTAAAAAAAAACAGAACAGATAATTTGACCGCTGTTCTGCTTTTAATAACGTAAAACGCTTAAGCAAGTACGTCAGAAAAAATTCAGAAACTTAAAAATATTAAACGGAGGAGGGGGTGGCAAAGGGCAAAAATTTCAAATTTTAAAAAACTCCGAAAAAAAAGGGGGGGGGACATTTTCTGATTTTTTTTAAAAGGTAAAATTAGTTAGTTGTTCAAAAGAAACTTAATTAAATTAGAAATATTTTCTTCGATCTGAAGTTGCATTTTATTCTGCTATTGTTAAACGTAGTATATTTTATGTTACCGTAAATATACGTGGATATCTGGCAAAAAATTTCAAAACATTAAATGACACAGTTTCTGAATTAACTTTTAAACTTCAAGTTTTGATATTTGAAACTGAATCACCATCGCAAAAGTAAATAGAAAATAACAATCGTTCTGGATTTTAAAGCAACAAAGAATATTGTTTGAGTGAAGGGTGATTTACATAATGGTGTAGAGAGGGCGGTCAAATTATTATACGCAAACAAACTTTTCTGTATTTTTATTGCTTTTTATTGTTGTTACATAGCTTTAGTATTTGAACACATTTTAAGGTTTATTTAAAATATTAATTTAACATATTAAACTTAAAGTACCTTCTGTTCAATGCTATAAATAGGTAAAAAGATAACTATTAAATATTTACTAACTCCGCCTGTTGCTGCTATCACGGCTTGGATGCCACGTGGTATTCTTTCAAAGCATCATAGGGCTACATGAGTTACCTAATATTATAGAATAAAATCGTAATTTTTTTTAATGAAAATCACACTCACAAGAAGAAGTTTGTGATTTTAAATTTTAACGGGCACTGACACTGACATCTATCACATTTAAAATATTTTAAAAAAAGTAAAGTGTTGCTAGAATAAATTTTAAACTTTTTAATAAACTGTAAAATATGTTCAAAAAATAAAACTAAGTAATAGCAATAAAAAGCAATAAAAATACAGAAACGTTTTTGAGTATAATAACTTGACCACCCTCTGTACACTAATTCGTTGGAATTTCAAATTATAACCGTTGTATAGTGCTTTTCCGTTCCATCGGATATTGCTGCAACGAGATTTTACTGAATATAAATGTGTAAAAACGTATATTAATAGAATATTTTTTAACTATATGATGTAACTTGATTTATGAACCTGAAAATTCGAAGCAAATCTGTGAAAGTTTCAAAAAGAAAAGAAAACCAAAATATCTTTACTTATAAAATACGTTTTTCCATGACGGCCCAGAAGCATAGCGGGAAAATGCAAAGACCGCTGGGAAAAAATACATATTATGCAACAAAAGAGGCGCGTTCCTAAAGCCGCATCTGTGAGCAAAAAGCAAAAAACAAATCAGAAAACCGTTTACGAACTACTTAATCTCATTTAAATACACCATCCCCGTCGTCTAAGAAAACTCCGCAGTATTTCTCTTGCAGAATACCAAACATCCTCCAACTGCAACATCTGCTGTTGTGGAAGAAGAGAGGGGCCCCGATTTAAATATTGCCAGCCCCCCTTCGGATGGAAAAGAAAAGAATTAAGAAAATGGGGGAGGGAGGGGTGCTCCTGGTGTTGGGCGTTGTGCCGTGAAGTGCCTCTCCAAACGACCTTGGCCTTCCTATCTTTTAATCCTTGTTTATGAGGACACAGATGAAGGGCTTTGCATTCTTTGACGTCTATGTTGCGCACCGTCTCCCAACAAAGCAAGAGGTTTTTCGCGGAACGCAGCCATCAAGCTTGGGTCAAGTACATGAGATAGAAGAGGATTTTCTAACAGTTTCATTTTTTCCTCCTCCTTCTTTGAAATCTTTCGAGCAGTTGACTTGCGTTGCTGCAACTAGTGCGTAATAATTTTGGCTCGTATTTGGGAGCTTCTGAGGTTTTTTTTCTTTTCCCCCTTTTCTTTTTGAATGAATTTTAATAAAAAGTGATATTCATTAAAAGTGATATTCAAAGTTGACTCTAGGGTTAATACTTTGTACTCTACTGACAAATTTAAAAAGCTCACGTTACGTCAAAATGGCAAAATGATTTTTCGGAAAAAAAAATCGATCGATTTTTTTCCAAAAATTAAGAAAGAAAATAACAAAATTAATTAATTTATATAATAATAATAATAAAAAGTAGTAATAATAATATTGATAATAACAACAACAACAGTAACACTAATAATAATAATATTAATAATATTAATGCTAATAACAATAACAATATCAAAAACAATAATAAGAATAAATAATAATAATAATAATAATAACAGTAGTAGTAGTAGTAAAGTAGTAAAAGTAATAATAATAATAATAATAATAATAATAACAATAACAATAATAATAATAATAATAATAATAATAATAATAATAACAAAAATAATACCACCTCGTGCCTTGACTAGTAGGATAATAGACATGAAATATGATGATATGAACTGTTACGATAATAAATAAAAATAAACTACAAAATTTAGATGAGCTCAAAATTTGCAAAAAAATCTTAAACCTAAGTTTGGTTTGATGCAATACATTTATCGCATATCAGGTAAAATATTATTACACACATTTATGGAGTCAAGAGATATTAACACATGTACTCTTGATATCGGTGACTCCATAATACATATTTATGGAGTCACAAATATCAATAGTATTTTGCATCTACTACAATACAATTTCTGAAAAAAAAAAAATAATAATAATAACACACATCAATTTTAAACGCATTGAAGAAATTTTATAAAACTTGCACTTTCTGACGTAATCAAACGATTGCATTTGTTTTGTTTTTTTTTTTCTTTTTTGACGAATTTATGCATTTTATAAGGTTGATGTTTTTAATTTTACCTCTCAGCGCAAAGCCATTTATTTATTCATTACTACGAAAAAGTTTAGCATTATTTTTTTCAAAAAAAATTATGGCTTTTGGTTTTTTTTTTCTTTTTTTTTTTTTTTAATAGTCAAATTTAACTTGTAATACAAAGAGAGATGACCATTTTCTCGAAAAAGTTTTTTTCAACATTCCACAAAATATTCAAATGAAGATATACAACACGAAACATTATTTATTTTCGTCAGTAAAACATTTACCGATTTCATGTAAAACCAGAGAACACAGCATTTGTTTAACGTTTTACTAAAGCAACCTAATAGCTACTAAAGTGTTAAACTTGCCTTAAAAATAATTTGGGATTGATCTGTCTAGCTGCATTCGACTATTACAGAAAACAAAAAAGTTGTATGGAATCTAAATCATATAAATTTATTCAAAATGTTTTGAAGGTATTATTAGCAACAAATTCAAACGAGAAACCTTCAACACATAAACATATTTTATCTTTCGACAGACTACCTTTTTTATTTTTATTTATTTATTTATTTTTCAAATTCACATGGTGTAAAATTTTACGTGACATAAAATGCTTGTACAGATAAAAAGTTAAAATTTTAATTTTTTAATCTATTGTGCAAAATATGTGTGGATTCTTTTTCTTCGAATTATATTTTACAAAAAATACTGAACATAACTGATAATATAAATAGTCTTAGTATTTAGGCACTGAGCTCTTACAGAAAGAGAGCCGAATTTGTTTTTAACATATTTCTCGGCGAAAAAGCAGAATATTTTTTTTTTCTCTTGTGTGCATCAAATGTGTTTCATTAAATGCCAAAAGTCGAATTAAGAAGAAAAGAGACTTCAATAAGAAAATACAAATTTTTTTGGTACCATTACTGAACCAGCGCAGCGTAGAAAACTAAATGTACTCAAAGGCTTGTGATATGCAATGTTTGCATTAATTACTAAACTTTTGTGTGTTTAAATTGTGTTACAAAATTTTTTTTTCTATGGGAATTCAACTTGATCAGTTACTATTAGAGTAAAATACACGTGAGTTGTCGTTGATTTAAAAAAAAAAACTACATTTTGCGATAAAGTCTGATTGACTGAACAAATGACATTTTTCTCATTAAAATATGAAATATTTCTGCAAATTTTCTATCCAAATAAAATTATATCATAGACCAAAAAAAAAAGGAAGAAAAGAAAGGAAAGAAAGAAAGAAAAAAAAATTTAAATTAAATTTCCAAAACAGAAATTTATCGTTGTTACGAAACGAACCGAATCACAATGAAAAAAATAAAAAACAACAGAAACAAACGTTGACTATGCACAATCTTTTCCCTGAAAATATGTAACCGAAGTCAGTAAAGAGAAATTATATCATCAAAGTATGGAATTTTAGTTCTGCGTGTTTAGATAGTACTAATAAAAATTAAAGCCGAATCATTTAATAACTCTTACAAAGCTAAATTTACAAACATATTTCCACCCCCTCCCCCTTTCGCTTTGTTTAACTATGAATAGTGATTTAACTGACCAGGAAATATAATGAATTTAAATTATTTTGTCTAACAATTCATGAGCATCATTGTTTCGAGAAGTCATTCCTTAAGTGCCAATTCCAGACAATACTCTTAAAACTTAGTTCTACTTTTTAAGGTGCAATCAGCTTAAACGCTTCCGGAATTCAAAAAAAAAAAAAAAAAAAATACATTTCATTATCATCATCTAATTTCTGGAATGCATAATTTGAAGTTTTATTTATTTATTTATTTATTCGTTCTAACAAATTTCACATTCTGCTACTTTGCACTCCACATGAAAAATAATATAATTAAGACGCAACTAAACAGCACTGCTCACGAGATATTATGAATATTTTAAATCTTCTGCAATAACTGCTGCCATTCCTCAAATTGAAAAAGAAACTTCGCAAAACTTGCGTTTCCTCCGACAAGCAACGATTCCGTGCCACTCGTCCATGAATAACTTGGCTCGCGCAGAGAGAGAGTTCTGATTGTGTTGATTCTAGCAAGACAATGATTTCTTTCCGTGTTAAACGCAAATGATTTGGTATCTCTGTTTGACCTGTTGAAATAGATGGAGCCTGCCTTGTGACATACTGGCTAGGAATATCGTTTTTATATGCATACACAATTTGGAAGAATGTATTGTTTTAATAGTCGTCATAGAATGTTTTTCATTATTCTTACTGTAAACTGGAAGATGAAAGGCTCCGTTCAGTTGCCGCCATTATTATTCTAGAAGTATTGCGTTCTTTTGCTGAAATAATATATATGCACGCATCATGTTGGTATATAAACTTGTAAAATAGGATGGAACTTTTAAAAATATTACTACGTCGAGCACGGAGATAATGTATATTTATCACTGTGCAACAAATAGTTGTACATGTGTTAAGAACCTGTTATGAGCTTATTTGTAAAATGTACGGTTTTTTACAAGAAAGAAATTAAGTTTCGAAGACACAAAATGGAACAACAGCTGAAAAACATGTGATTGTGATGCACGCATATAAAACATTTTTACAAGTAAGTAAAAATAGTTAATGACAATATTTATTGCGTACATCGAAAAAGTAAGATTGAAAAAAAAAAAGTAGAATATCCATTAAATTAATTATATACCATATCGCTGGTGCCTCCAAAAAATATGTTTCTTCCTTTCCACTTCAAGAAATTTAAGAAATAAATATATTTCTGCACTTTAATAAGTACAGCTAATTCTTCACTTTTTTTATTTTTATAAAAAAAGACTTTTAATTGTATAATTTGTAAACAGTATAAATTATATTCCCCGCCAACAGAGAGACAGTAAAAACCCCATTCACAATTCAATCACAATAACTAAATCCTTTTGTATCATTTCTTTAGCTGTTGCCATTACAAATAACAATAGAAAGCGCAGACAATAGATTAAAAAAAGGATCTTAAGAAGAATATTATGCATTGCAAATAATAATAAAAAGCAAACTTAAATTCAAAGCACAGCAGGTGATAAACAGACAAAAAGTCGTGTCCACTAATGTTTTTAGACTACTCATAGTTAACCAGAATAATAATAATAATTCTGAGGGGAAAAAAAATTTAAAACAAGAGGGTCACAAAATATTTGCCTTTAATAATAGCCGAATAAAAAACATCAAATACACAAATTATCCTTGCACTTATTATTATTTCAAAACGCTAGAGAAGAAAAAAAATGCACAAGCTTTTCAGACAAACTGACGCCGCAGTCAGCTGTTGTCATGACAACTACATCACGTGACAATTGGCCCCAGTTAAAGCAAGCTTAGCCCCGCCCCTTTCACGACCATCGCCATATCACGACCCCTTGCCGAGAGATTCAGTGCGCATTCTATTGACAATCCCACCCCCTCATTTGAGTGTGAGCTTTGGAACCAATTTTTCCTTAAGCTTTCCATTTTCTCTTTCTTTCTTTCTTTTTTTTCTTTTTTTCTTTTTTCTGCAATTACTTTATAATCCGGTCACATACCGCCTTTACTGTCTTTCCTACTTTTTTTTTCCTTTTTGGCTACTATCAATGTTTTCTTTTCTTTGCTGCCTTTTTTTTCTGAATCATTCATTATGTTTGGGTTATAATTTCAATTTGGCGAAAGTACTGCTGAAGTGGGAGAAGTAAGGGGGGAGACTTCTTTTGAATATTTTGCAGCACATTTTTGGAGAAAAAAAAAGCAAATACTAATGCAATAAACAAAACTTTTTGTGTTGTTGTTTCGAAGATGTAATAATCCTTCTATCCTTCGGTGTCAGAAGTTAGTTATGGGATGGGGGGATTAAACTGTGCATTAGCAAAGGTATCGCCGATATACACTTAAGCAAAGTTGTAACTAGCCCTATTGAATTTCTTCAATTCATTTGTCTATCGAAAATATTTGTTCCAAATCTGAAAAATGGTATTTATCCAAAGTGAAAAATAACGACTGTGTAAATAACGAAGTTGGATTTAGGAGTGGAGCGCTGATGAGAGTTTTCTCTCTCTCTTTTTTTTCCTTTTAAGTTAAATTGTTACAATTTGTTTTTTTGCAAATTCACATGAAAATTAGTTTTAAGACAAAAATTTTGATTTAAAAAATCTTCATTCTCAACAGCAGAGCTATTTAGCAGTTATCTTTAATCCTTTAGGCATACGAAATAAAAAGGCAGACGCAAATGGGAAAGACCCCCTAAAATAGCAAATCTAGTAATTCCTAAAGTTATACATGCTCAAAATTTCTGTCCATATCAAGAAATTATGACAGAATAGTTTTTAAACAGAAGTTGTTTGAAATTTCATCCGGGAAGAGGGAGGATATTAAGGCAGAATTTTTGAATGGGGATTTTTGGTCATACAGTCCTTTGGCAATTTGCCTTAAAATATAGTTATTGGAGAAAATCCCCATTCCCCAGCCCGTTGAATCCTTCAAAAAGAAAGAAGTAAAGAAAAAAAAAACCGTTGGTTTGATCACGTTTTATTCCAAATAATTTCGAACATAATTTCAGAGATTGCAATATTCTCTAATATGTTTTATACTTTATGCACTATTTAAAAAAAATCCTGAGATTTTACGATAAAAGTTACTGGCATCTATGCTGCCAATAACTTTTACCACAAAATTCTATTTTACTGTAAAATTTTACGGTAGAATAAACGAGAATTAAAAAACGCAAAGTCCGAGCAGCAGAGGTTCGATCTATGGACCTTCGGATTCGCAGGCGGCTTTGCTTCCCACCATACGAGTTGGGACTCATCGAAGGAGGGGAAATAAGGTATTATCTGCTTCACTCTGTAATTCACGTCGTGTATCAATGTTGTTCTTTCCTTCAGTAAAAAGTACTACTTTTAGTCATTGATATTGAAAGAATAAGCAAAAAACAAAGTAACATGGAGTAAGGGAAAACTTTCATTTTCCCAACGCTTAGTTTTTATTAATTTTTTAAAACGTTCAGATCTTGGTCTTTATGACATCACAAATGATGTACTTTGGCGCATTTGCCTACCGCGTTTCCACGTTATGATAATCAAGAAGCAAATTAAATATTGCGCTCTACGTTTGCTATCAAACATATCGTTGCTAACATATGTGAGTAAAGAAACGAATTTAATATTGAGTTCTGCGAATTGCATCAGTGAACGGCATTTCATCATTTGGGATGTCATCGGCAAAAGCGTAAACAATGAAAGCGCACCGGTTAAAGTATTTTTTTTTTTAAATATTAAACGTAGCCAAATTATTTTTAAAAAATGGGCAGATCCTATGTTTTTAAGCATACTCTTTCAGAAAAAAATCTTTTAAAATTTCGGAAACCACCCCATTGGCGCTGCAATCGTTTATTTTTTATCGGTACAAATTACTGTAATTTTTTTCTGTACTGTAAACACTCCATTTTACAGCAATATTTTCAACGAATTTTTAACAGTTTGGGGAAGGAAATTAATCTACCCCATTTGAATAAAATAAACCTCTTTCGTTCGGCCCAGAAAATCCTTCAAATATCAACTGTTTTGAATTGTCGCGATGAAACGGACTTCCTCCCCAGGAAACGCACGACAATCAACAAGTCCGTGGTTCTCCACGCACATCCCCATCACAGAGTCGCGATAATTTTCGTGTCCGTGCAAAAGCTCAGGCACCGTGCCTTCACGCACGGCGAGCAACACTTTGTCACACGTTAACGAGGTGGCCACAGCGTGCCGACATCGCCAATTGAAACGAAAAGATCCCAATCAGGCCGGTCATTTGGTCGATCACCGAAGCATCGAAGAAGGACCGGACCGAAAAGACAAGAGTTTGTCACGAGACGAATTGAAAACGAGAAGTCACGACGTTTGTTTAGAATTAGGAAGACACGACAAATGGTCTTCGGTGGTGACAACCGATAATTATGGCCTTCATAGAGGGAAGTGAGGATTTTCTGATGAGCCAATGGTCTCTCGATAATTGGTCTTGTTTCAATCAATTTTCTCGTTCGGTCTCTTAATTAGCCTCTTTAGGAGTTATCGGGTTGGAGTTATCTTGTTTTTGAAATAGACTTTTTTAATTAGAGACATCTCTTGCTACAGGCTCTTTATTGAAAAGAGTTTTGATGTTTGCTCTTGCTGGCATTTAATTCAGATTCAATCATCTAAGAAAGTTTTATTGAAACTTTATATCTGTCAGAATATCTGTACTCCTTAGAAAACGATGCATGCTCTGCAAATAGTTAGAATTAATAATAAACACTTCAACTATTCTTGCATAATTCTCAAATTTTAAACGGAGTAGAGTAGCATATCTTCATCACTTTGCATCGTCAATTATTTGAAGTTTATTTTTTTTTTGGAACCAAAAATACATACAGATAAAATTTAGCTCTATAAAATAACTTTACCGTATCGTGCAGTTTTTGAACAAAAGAGAGAAGGGGGAGGAATCATAATTTCAATTGGTCTCTTGATTGTGGTAAATCAATGAATTTTTGCCAAAGTACAATAGGGTCGATTGGAGTAAATGAAATGTAACTTCAGTGTTTTTACTTTAGATCCTTCCCTTTCTTTTGGATGAACTGAGAGAGTAAATTTTGTACCGAGTGAGAGTAAATATACTTCCAAAATTATGATATAAGTGTTTCAGGCAATAAATCGATGAAACCATATTCCTTCATTAAAGTTTTAAGAAAGTATTAAAATGTCAAGACCATTTCAACATTGATGTAGGCTGTTAAAAATAAACCACAAATTTGCTAAGGCGGTAAATTGAGGAAAGCAAAGGTTTTTCAAATAATATGTACTTTAAAATACACCGCCAGCTCAATCAATTCAGCCAAGGACTACAGTTTCGTGCTTATAATCACTCATCAGTCCGGCATACTGAGCTGGAGAAGGAAAACCTCTTAAGGAAGCCTAGAGTGCCAAACAAACATGATGAGTGCTAATAAGCACGAAACTGCAGTCCTCGGCTGGAATTGACTGAGCTGGCGGTGTATTTCGTGTATTTCTGCCTTACCCCTGGCTATAGAGCGGAAACTTACTGAAAATGTACTTTGCCTCTTGGATACTTCCATGAGGTTTTCTAGAGGCCCTAAGTGGGAAATGGGAGATACAGACATAGACAAGTTTTCCTTGCATCTCAGAAGTTTTTTTTATTCCAACTTTTTAAATGAAAGAAAACAAGTTAAAGATTTTTCTGTATTTGATGATAGTATTTTTGCGTGAAAACTACTTTACTTTCAACTTTTAATATTTACTGTTGCTTATTTCACTTATTTTTGTTTTTAATTTTATTTCTTTTCTTTTTCATTAATCTGACTCCACTCTTCCTCTAGAGACAGATAATTGAAATGACTACCTTGGTCTTAGGAGTGTATAACAGCAAAATTTATTGCAGAAAAATTACCGATGATGAAGTTTGGTTTCCAAAACACAATCCACAAAAAAAAAAAAAAGAAAAAAAAAAAAGAAAGAAATCATGTCCGAGCAGTTCTGGAAACTACTTAAAATAATCAACGCAATGATCATTGGTGGTAAAAAGTCAAAATATTTAAATCTGCGTGCACTAATAATTAATTCTCTCGGGCATCAACAATTTTCTTAATCGATGGCATCAAAATACTTCGGTGTGTATGTTTTGCTTTGATAAAATGAATCCCTAAAAGGAAAACAATAGCGAAATACCATCATTACAGTATGCAAATCTTAAAAATAAAATCATTCAGGAAAAGGAAAAAAAAAGAAGTAAAAAACCGCTATAATGCCATACTCTACTTATCTTTTGGTTCCACATATAATCTCTGCATTCCAAAAGAATTAGTTTTCGCCTTTTTCCCGCACTGATTGCAGTTGATTGATAGGTACGTATATTCGTCATTAAATATTGGCTTAGTGTTTTCTAAAAAGTAGATGTCATTTCGAAAAAAAGAAATCAAGAAAGAGAAGGGGAGAGAGAATAATAACCTTTTCTGTTCAAGAACACCTCTTTTGTTCGTCTGCTTGCTAAAGACTGAATGATTGGGGGAAAATGTCATCTATATTATTATCCTTTCTTTTTTTTTTTTTTTTCAATTTCAATCCATTAATATACGTGACCCAACCAAATGCAGCTTTCCTGTTATGGCTTATGAAGGCACGTATCCTAAGGTATATATTTTTCCTTTTCATCCATCAATGTCTCAGTAATATAATCGTTAGATATAATTAAATAAAGTTGAAATCGAATACAATATCATAATGTATATTCGCCGCTTTCTCTCTATTTTTACTTAAATGAAGGAATAATTTATTTTTCTATGTAAAAATAAATTTTGCTTTGTATAAATTCAATAGTTGTACGAAAAAGCACACCCTAAATGTGATATAGAAATGCTTTTAATCAAGCATTTGTGTGATGGCGGTGATTCTTTAATTGCAATACGCGTACGAAGAGTTTCTCAAAACAACACACAAGCAATTTTATTCAGTGGTCAAGGGATTGCATTATTAAGACCATTTGTGAGAAAATTATGACGTTTCACACAACTATATAATTTTTTAGTTTCTACACTAAAGAAATATTTTGAAACATTATTTGAAGTTAAAAAGAAGCCAATATGAAAAAAAAAGTTTTGAACGCTGTTTTTTCACTAACTTCAACCCAATAAAATCATAAAAGTAGAACTAAAATTGTTCGTATGTCATCATTTTTTGCATTATCAAGTCCGTTTCCTTACGAATATGAAAGCAATACACGCTCCCTCCTTCTTTTTTCATACTTATTCCTCTTTTTTTTTTTTTTTTTTTTTTTTTTTTTTTTTTTTGTAGGTTTGAGATTTATTTCGTTGAGAATTTAACATCGATTTTACACTGTATTTTTTTACATATGAGGCAGTGAGAAGCAAGGGATGCAAGTGGACATTTTCAAGTTATGTGTAAAACGACATTAAATATAACGTCCTAGGTAGGCTAACATTGACTTTTTTTCTAAATCATGCTATGCAGCAGTACCTACCAGGGCTACTAGCACTATATCTTGCCCCAAGACAAATGAGGGGTTTACCTACCATTTGTACTGGTTATCTCCAAATTTTCAATTTTGCCACTAACATCTCTTTGCCTCTCACTGCCTCATATATATTCTTCAGGGGCAGATATATAGTTAGAGATTTTTAAGGCGTGTAATTACTCCTTGATTTTTTTTCGGGGAACGAAATCCACTTTCGAGGAGAAAAAATACGGAACAGAGAAGACCATAGTAGCTATTCCATAAAAAAGAATAACGATTTTAGACACGGACAGGGAAAGAAGAAATGTTCATTACTTCAATTCTCAATGTTTAAAATCTTGTACTGAAAAATAAAAACTCATTCAAATGTTATTTTGAAAAAATTCATTTTTTTTTTCTTTTCATTTCCCACTATGCTAAATTTTTAGATAAAATTAAAACATACAAAGCGAAAAAATACGATTGACAAAACTTTTGAGGCGCGTTTTCGATTTTCAATGCGTGAAATACTCATGCAGAGGCATTAACAATCTCTCTCTCTCTCTCTCTGTGTGTATGTGTGTGTGTGTGTGTGTTTGTGCTTTTTTTTTTTAATCCATTTTAAAAATCGCTCTAAGCAGAAAGTTTCCACCCAATCCACCCCTAAGGCAGTACTAGAAAAAAAAGTTACGTGTCATATACCGGCAGCCGGTTTTGCCATCCAGAAATTGCAGTTTCGTCCTTGTTATGGTCTCATCCGTCTGGTATAAACAACAACCAAGCTGCAGCTTTGCGATTGAAAGCAACGCCGGGCCTTCAGTTGACGAGTTGAACAGCATCATTGCTGCGGACTCTCACTGGTGCGCTTAATTTAATTTAGCTACCAGTTTATTGGCACTCTCAGTTTCAAGGAGGTGAAATTTGCCTCCAGCTCAGATATTTTCTATTCCAGACTGATGAGTCCATAACAAGAACGAAACTGCAATTTCTGAATGGCATAAATTGTAGTCAGTATATTGCCCGTATAAAGAACGCATTGTTATCATATTATCAGCTCTTTCATATGGTAAAGCCTCGTTTATTTTAATTATGCACGAATTTAAGCAATTGATTAAATCATACGTGGATTCTGTGCGAGGAGTTGTTTCCTCAATTTTGCAAGATTTCTTTCATTTTTCAAGACATACTGGAAAGCACTAACACAGGAAAATCAATATATCCGCATGACATAACAGTTCCGTCCTCTAACCTTTATTATCTATTCACACTGAACTAGATCCATTAGCCAAAAAGCAGAACACAAAAATTCTGTCTGTGATATTCGTCTTCAGTAATCACTTAGTTCCCTCCCACGGCGTTTGCAGTTCCAGCCAAAGCATATCAAGGCAGAAACATCCATAAATGGCTCTTTATCGCTTTATGGCTTTTCCAATTCTAGTCTATAATAAAGCACTGTTTCAGATGACGAATCGATAACGCATTCGTTTCAGATACCTTTATATCGACTATGAATCAGAATCGTTATCGGACGTGGTCAGATTCGGGAAACGGCAATGTGTGTGGTGAATTCTGATTTTTTTTTTCCCCTCCAGAGATGCTGCAATTTTCTCGGAATTTCCGCCTGTTTTTATCCGAAAAGCCATCATTTTCTGATTCTGCTGAGAAAATATTCTGCAAATAAAGTATTCATTTGAGAATTTCAGCATTTCATCGTAAGATGTTGAGTCAACAAAGTTGTATTCTGGGTTGATGTTCTATTAGTGTGATGTTGTTCCTTTTCCCTGTTGTAGTCAAAAAAATATAAATATATATGTATAGTATATATCGATAAAAATAGTGTTGTTTTGATTGCATTGAGTAAAGTTCCTAGAATTTCGTAATTTTATTGGCTTTTTTTTTCCAGGCAATTTTAACTAACCACATTTGTTTTGACGAACTTTGATGTTATAAGGAAGAGTTAGGGGGGTCCTCCGCAGAAATTTTTAGAAATTGTAGTCTTAAAATCGCAATTATTTGATATATTTGTTGACGGGAGAGCAAGGGAGGGGATAAAGGTATTGCTCCAGATCAATTTTTTGGAAAATAAATCGAAATCGCCCCCCCCCCCCTCCTTCCTTAATCCCAGATTTTTGAAATTTAAGTTGCTAAGTTACTATACGAGAGAACTATGAAGATGAAACAGAACAATTGCACACTGAGCATAAGATAAATTCATTGCTTAAGAGGTGATCTTGCCTCTCAATATCTCGTCTCCACTGAAGAACGTCTAAGAGCTCCATAACGGAGCAGATGGTCCCTCTCCACTTTTCCTCCAGAATCACACGCGAGCATTATTACAACTGCAAATTTGACAGCACAGTCGTATACTGCCGTGTTAAACGCAAAAGTCATATCTGCAGCCTGCAGCCGAGTTCAGAATGAGAAATTGCCCTTTAAAGTTTTGAGCCTCCATGTATTTGATGCGGATGCAACTTCTTCAGAATTTTTTAAAAAATATTTCCCATTGACAAATGACCACAATGTATTTAGGTGAAATATGTGACCAAGAACCACCACCTGGTGGCCGTAACTCAATTTTGATGAAAAGTGCAGATACGACTTTTGTGCTTAGTATACTAATGTTGTCGAAGATTTTGTGCTGTTTTTACCTATTTTTGAGCATATTAGGCTATAATCTGGCTCTGATACGTTGAATCTTGGGTTTGACGATGTTTACTTCTTTTTGTACAGCTTAGTGAAGAAGGGACATGCTATTGGAACGAATTTGAGTTGGAATACTTACGCATAACTACTAAGAGAGTAATCTAACTCAACTCAGCGCAAATGCTCTTGATTTCTCAAGAACATGTAAATATTGTAAAGAAAGTAAAAACCAATCTTCAACTTATCAGAGGCACGCTATACCTAGTCTAGTAAATCTAGCAATTCGTACGCTCATGGTAAACCGACTAGTACAGTGGTTCCCAACCTTTCTAAGGTTATTACCGATAAAGAAGGCAATTTATTAGAAATTGCTCCCAAAAAGTTTATTCTAAGAACAAACTGCATTTTTTTATTTTAAATTACAAAAATGAGTAATGATTTTAACATTGATTTTAATCATTCAGATAAAGAAAACACCAATTTCTTAGCAATTTTCCATAAAATCACACAGTAGTCAATTCGACGGTCGATATTATTATACTGCATAGTTATAACGATTTTGTTTAATAGTTGTTGTGTGTGTGTGTGTTTCCGCTGGAGCACATCATAAGGCAAGCTCCAAGTTCATTATTATTATTTTTATCTTATTTTTTTTGTCTATCATTACTGGTTATTGATTACGTAGATATGATACACATGATTTTTAATATTTTTTAATGACTGAACAATCACCAATCTTGATACTTATGTTATCCAGCGAAAAATCCCACTTTACTCTTTTAGGGGTAATTACCCCCAGATTGGGAACTGCTGTACTTTCAGAACAAATATCGACGAATTGAAAACAAATTGACAAAAGGCTATCTAATGATACAATAGCAAGCCACTGATTCCTTGTATACAACGTTATACTAAAAATTGGACCTATTCCGAAAAAGATTAATTTATCTTATTTGCTTCTCTCTATTTTTTTTGACGTGACATTAGTAGTTTTTTCTTGTCCTACTGCAATTTTCAAGGATGTGGGACTTTTAGCCAATGATTCCTTGTACACCATGTTATGTTCAAAAGTGGCCCCATTCCGAAAAAAGATTTATTTATCTTACTTGCTTCTTTCCATCTTTTTGACGTGACATTAGTAGCTATTACTTGTCCTACTGCACTTTTCAAGGACGTAGGACTTTTAGCCAATGATTCCTACTATACAATGTTATGTTCAAAAGAGGCCCTATTCCGAAAAAGATTTATTTATCTTACTTGCTTTTCTCTATCTTTTTGACGTGACATTAGTAGCTATTACTTGTCCTGCTGCAGTTTTCAAGGACGTGGGACTTTTAGATGGCTTGTGTAAATTCGTCCCAAGCTAAAAGACATTTTACGTTAAGATGCTGAAGAGTGGTTAAACACATTTCAGTAAAGATGCGAAGCAATCTGTTTTGTCTCACTTCCATGTCACAGCTAGAAAGTAGCAGCGGCAGGTGGTAGTGGGAACAGCAAATTTTTGCCAATCACGTCCGCACTTATCAAAAACTAATCAGTCAAGGTTTTCTTCTTTTTTCTTCTGTTGTTCTTCACGACGAATGTTCTGTCGCTTTTGAAACTCTTGGTTATCTGATTGTCACCGTTGTGGCCGTCTCATTTGCTGAGTGTCGAAAACCGTGGGATACATTTTTTTCTCTGTTGTCGTTTTTTTTCTAAGCCTCACAAATTTGTAACAGTTTTCCTGAAGCCATTTTTCTTCTTCAGTACCTTCGACTGCAATTGCTTAATGGAATATAATGTCATTGAAATGCTTTTAATCATATCTTTTACAATAATATGTTTTGCGTGACCACTTATTTTAACAGTTTATCTTATTTCCGAAAAATATAGTGTTCGATTTGGTATTAGAATCTCTTTTTCTTTTTATTTCATTTTTTCCCTTCTTTTTTGAGATCTAGCGTAATTCTCTAAATACTTTTCAAGATAAAAACTCATTCAAAAGTTTTCTATACAAAAAAAAAGTTGGGGCTTAGAATTTTTTAATTGTGTTTTCTAGTGCACTGAAAAGCTGTTATTTTGCTTTTCCTCCCTTTGCTCTTCTATAAAATCGGCAATGCTTTACACGCCATAGGCTCTGTCGAGAAACCAACACAACGTAAGGTTATGAAAATTGATATAACATTATTCCACCATCCTGATAGTGGCCATGACGAAAACTCTTCTTTTTTGTCTTTTTTTTTTCTTTTTTCTTTTTTTTTTCACTTCTCCTCAGTCTTTAAATTTAATAATTTTTGTATTATTCTTCATATCATCAACCCTCCAACTTTCTCTTAGCTGAATCACGCAGGAAAGAACCAATCTCAGTCGCTTCATCAGTCGTCGAGTCTGTTTTTTCCCCCCTTTAGCATTTCATTATATATTTTTCTTTAATTAATGATAAATTTTGTTTTAAAAGTTTATGTCCTCGAAATATAAATTACAGATACACTATCACTGGGAAAATTCCGGATAACAAGTATGAAATATGTCTAAAATTACTTTACAGAAATTCAAATACCGTTCCACCTCTTTCTGGTAAAATTGACGTTTATTTAAAGTTGATAATCCCTTTCAACTTCAAGCAGAAGCGTGTAGTCAAATACCATCCAATATCCCCCAGTCCCACACTAAAAGCGAAGCTATCTTACAATTTATTTATTCATTTAAAAACAGCATATTTTGACTTTCAGGCATTGAAAAATACTTAAAAATGTTTTCCGGATTGTATATTTCCCGGTTAATTTGCATTCGAAAAACCGACCTGCTGCTTTTAAAAACAAAACAATTTTCTTAAGTAATATTTTTCCCCCACTTTATTAAAACTGTTCACAAATGTTTTCCGGAAAAAATTTTTCGTGTTCAATTTTCATCCGAAAAATCGACCTGCTGTTAGAAACATAACAATTTCGTACTTTATATATATTTTTTTTTCTACTTTCATAATCTCTATTGCACCTTCCACCACTAACGATTCCTATTCCCTTTCCTACATAAAATATTCTGCTTGGGGCGGGGCTCGAAATGCGAGCATCGCCCTAGCCTGACGGCAAAGCCCTACGGAGACTTCCCGCAATGAGTCGCTGAATCGCGGCTCCCTCAGAACGAGTGGATTCCCAATTCAGCAGGCGAGTATCGATTTAAGGGTTTAAATAAATCTACGAGTTAGATGACTAAGGTAAAAAGAATTTCCCTACTATTTTTTTTTTCTTTTCTTGTGCGAAATTGAATCCGTTTTTTTTTTTCTTTTTTTTAAGAATCAAATGATGAAGATGAATCATTATGGACTTCGAATTGTCAGGGGTATCGGAAAGAAAAGTCTTTTTTTAAAACAGATTATTTTTGACAAGTGTTTGTTTTTGTCAGTGATGTAATTGCTGTTGTTATCAGCCATGGGCACCCATAAGGGAGGAGCAGAAGGAGGGACAGAATCCTCCTCTAGACATTGGTATTGCATTTTTCAAAATAAAGTTTGGGCATAATTATTCAGAACATTTCAATATAAACCATTGGTTAATGGCCATTATTAAAACCTTTTTTAGTTTGAAAATCTTTACATTTTAAAACTAAGCTTAATTATGCATTAGTTTTGCTTTTAGAATGTAAATAACAAATTTCCGTCTATCTTCTGAAGAAAATAAAATTATGAATTCCCTTGACAAGGTTATAAGTCTATCGAATTTTCAAGCAGAAAACTTTCACAAAATTAATACACATTGTGAACCGAAGAAGAAAATTAAAAAAAAAAAAAATCTTTAAATTTAAAGCTGTAAAACATATACATTTTCTTAGCACCTCTCGTTTAAAATTACAGATATGGGTGCCTATGTTATCAACTTACTTCTGTCATATGGCATATATTAGTGTACAAATTTTCAAACTTCAATTGATTAAAATCAGTTTATTTTGAAGCAAAACGTCTAGAATTGATATTTTGACTGTTAGTTAAATTTTGTGAGTTTTTTTTTTTTTTTTTTTTTGTCACGTAGCTATCGGAAAAAGCGAAATCAGATGGTGCAATATCGAATACGCCTGATGGATCAGGCAACTCCCCGCCGTTCATTCAAGTTTTTCAGGGTTTTTCTTGACCAGTGCATAATTATTGCTCATAATGATGGCATGGGATCATGTTTTTTCTGTTTACCCAATCGCAGGAACACACTCTCTCTCAATATTGCATCACCTACTTTCCCTTCATTCCACAACTTTTTCTATGCTACCAAAAACTGGAAAATAAAGCGATATTCAAAATGCCAGTTCCAAATATTTTAGTCCAAAATCAACTATTTTCTTTTTATCGATCCGGGATTGAAAATGTGCATTTTAGCTGGCAAAAGGCTGTTAGACAGAGAAAATAAATCAGTCATAAAAATAAAACTTGGAAAAATTTATTATTTGTAAAGAAGGATATTATTCTCTGCTCTTCTGATACCGAATTTCAAAAATTTCATCCATCCTCTTCCGTACTTATAGGGTATTAATATTATAGCTATTAATTAGTTATAGCACCACCTGGACTCCCTTCAGTAGCAAGTATCGACATAGTTTTTTTTTTTTTTTTTTTGCATTTCTGTGAAATTGCATTCATTTTTAGACACAAAAATGATTTCTTTTAGACAATGAAATACTCAGAATCAACAGCTACTGTGACTATGACCGAGAAACTTCTATCACATTTGTAGATTCCATAATTACGAGGGACAGTTAAGCAACAACAGTTGACAGAATGCTTGGGGCAGACAGAGTCGGACTTGTAAAAATAGAAAACGGGTAACGATCAAAATATAAAATATTTGTAAAAAAAAAAACTATTTGAAAAGAAAATCCAATTGCAAAGAATCTGAATATATTTTTAGTATTTCATTTCACAAAATAAGAAACAGTTAGGGGGAAAAACGTTACCATGAATTTTAATATTGATAGGAAAATGGGCAGTTCCGAAGATCTTGTTGTTTGAAGCGTGTTAAATTTTATGTGAAAGATGAGGCAAAAACATTTTTATTTTTATTATAAAATAGTTCTTCAAATTTTAAATATTTATTTTATTCTTCAGCTTCAATATTATTACTTTTTTGTGTTTTGGTTTGCTTCACAACGATTCCGATATATATCAGTTGGTTTCTTTTGGAATACACGAAAGCAATTGCAATTGTTTACTGCTTACAAATCAGGTGTGCAACAAATAAATACTTGAATTTATATTATAATGTCTTTTTAACTAATTCCGTTTTTTTAATTTTGGGGATGGGGACACTTTTTTTAAATGCAGTTTCGCAATTTTCCCCCCATGCTAATGAATCTTTACAGTATAATTTAAATACTTTACTTGACTAAAATTTTCTTATCGAAAACCTTCGTTTGTGAAATTTGTTGAGACAAGAAGAAAGTGTTTTTTTAAAAAAAGATATCATTTTTACAACGGGTAATAATTTAATTTTTCCATAACAGAGAAAATGATTTGCTTACAGATTTTTTTTTTATTATCGGATAATTTAAGATAATATGGAAGCGACGTTTTACTGGTTATAGCAGTGTTAAAACGTCCATGATGAAAAATAGGCTCGTTTTGTTTTACATGAACTTCTTCTGACTCTATAAAATAAAATAGTCAACATTCACACAGAAATTTTTGGATATGTTTTTTTTTTTTTTTCAAACTCATTAAGATTTTCCTTGTTAGATCAACCTCAAGGATGGATACAATGGGAGGGTCATGGGGTGCATGACCCCCCCCCCAACCAAAGACAATAATAACTATGAATTGTCTCCTAATACTTTATGAACAAAATGCAAGCAATTGCAGCAACCTTTTCAATTCATTAATTATTTTTAAAAGTAAATATTTGAAATACTGCTTTTTTAATTGCTTATGAATTAATTAGTAACTGTTATGCCATATTAGGTGCCTTATTTCTGGCCGTTTGGTGCTTTTTGTTGAAACCCAAACAATTTCAGAAGTTCTTAGTGCCCGAAATAATACAGGGTGTTCGAGAAGTCTTTGACACGTTTCAAAAATTCGGTAAAAAAAAAATAAACGAGACAGAAAGTAAAATTAAATTACATTTATTACCTCAGACAGTAAAGTTTTTTTAAACGTATCAATACACCTCGATGTGGTCCCTTTCGTCGCACGAAGAATATCCATCCTATAATCATTTTCTGACCAAGTTCGTTGTAGCATTGATTCTGTAACTTGTGAGATTGCAGCTGTAAAACGATGTTTAAGATCTGAAATGTTGTGCACTTTGGTGGAATACACAGGGACTTTGACGAATCCCCAAAGAAAGAAAGCAAGGGCCACTGGATGGGACCATCTCGTCCGATCCACCTGTGTGGGAATTCTTCATTTAAAAATTCCCGCATCCAAATTTGCATGGCAATTTTGCTGCCATTTTTGCATTTAAAAAGAATTTTACTGCATGAAGTAATAAATGTAATTTAATTTTACTTTCTATCTCGTTTATTTTTTTTAAACCGAATTTTTGAAATGTGTCAAAGACTTCTCGGACACTCTGTATACTCTTCAGTATGATTCCCCCCCCCCCCTAAAATTGCAGTCTGCATCGGCCCCCTGATCAACTTTAAGCTGAATGGAAAATAATTTTTTTCAATAAATTATTTTCACTGAATACGATTTAAAAATTAAAAAAAAAAGGATCTTAAAAATCTATTAGCAGGAACTTAAAAAGTAAGTTCTCTTTAATGACAATCCATTAAGGCGATAGAAGTCATCGAATCTCTCGGAGTGCCACCCTGCCATCGCGGTAAGTTATTGGAAGGTTAAGGCAACGTACAACAGGAAACAAACAACCGAAAACATATTTAATCTTATTTGAAAGTCATATGAGGAGCGGTGGGCGTCACAGCTTCTCATAAACCCAGTCTGCCAGCATTTTAATTAGCACTTAGTATTTATAAGTTTCTTTATTAGGGTCGGCTGATTATGGGTCGTAAAATTGTTATTGCGCATCGTATCGGAGCGCACAGAAGTGAATTGCTTTCCTTGGAGGTTGCTTTTGTTTATTCTTGTTGCTGTTCGAAGGATTGGCTCGGTGTCTTTGTTCCATTTGGGTGTTTGGAACTGCGTTGCGAAGTTCGTTCACTTTTTCGAAGAACAGATTTCTCTTACTCGTGATTGAAGAATTTTTAAATGTAAAAGGAAATAAATAAACTTGCATAGGAAGAAAAAGCAAAAAAAAAAGGGGGGGGGGGGCAAATTATATAATTTTTAGTCAAGCATTTGCCGCTTCAGTATTTAACTTCATGATTATTTCTTGAAATTTCTGTACATTTGTAGAGGGGAACAGGAATTTCTCAAGCTAAAAGTTTTCCCAAAGCATAGATGTTTTCTCCAAAAGTTTCCATAAATTGAATTTGCATCATATTTAAAGATTTTTTAAGCATGGCAACCTAACAATCTCATATGCTATGCAGCATAAATGTGTTTGATACTCCTAATCAATGCTTATTGCCAAATTTCTTGTATAGTGAAGTCAATCTATAAAAATTGAAAGGTTTAACTTAAAAGATATGTGTACATGAATTTTTAGTTTTCTCAAATCCCAGTGAAATTATCCTGATGACGCGAAAATTCAACGGAAAATCGTCCTTAAAAATATTCTTTTTTGAAAAAAAATTATCCTCTATAGAGATAAAGCATTTCCATTAACCTGTAGTTCAGGCTTTCGGACATTTCTGCACCTGAGTTTACAGCCACTAGTTCTTGTACTAGTTTGTTTTATATACATATTTAAAAAAAAAAAAAAGAAAAAGCAATTTTTAGATGCTGGCAATTTTCTTACGCATACTTTTAAAGTAACAAAGAAAATATTTCACAGAAAGAAAAACGTTTAGAAGACATTAAAAACAGAGTAAAATTTTAGTTTGTATATTTTTTAGCTCTAAACAAAATTAAGAAAACTCTTGATATGGAAAATACCAAGGATTATTCGGCATTATTTTTTATCAGCTTATATGCCAGGTACTTTTAAAAAACTACCGCATTACTGTGAGATTTCACGTAGTACTGTTCTAAAAAAATGAAGTCGATTTGAAAGGAGTTTCTTACGCATTGAATTTGATCAATGTTGATAATAGCCCTTGAAATGCGACTAATATTATTGGTGTAGTAATGTGATGTCACTATCGTCTCTTATAACACTCTTAAACTTCGTTATTTTCTTTATACGCCTTGCCCACCAAAAAATGAAGGAACACTTCTATGTGCAAATAATGTTTTCTTTGTGCATACGTAGCTTATGAATAACTACGACTACTTTAATTACTACTACTACTTGTTCTACTACTACGTGTTCTACTTTAATTACCGAAAAATAAAATAAATCGAATACATAACGGTTTACGCAATATTGCTGTTTTTTCAATTCGGTCTAAAAGCCGATCATTATATCATTTGCTAAAACAACTAGCCACTAGTGGAAACAAAAACTGAACTCTTTGTACGCATTATTTTAAACAGCTAAAATATTGCGAAATGTGGTACAAATCATTGTTGAATAAGTTTAAAGTCACGGTGAAGTACTAAAAACTTTAAAGTTGGCAGTTTAGAGAAATTTTACTGCATAAAAATAGGTGAATAAAACTGGTTTCAAACCGGGAGCAACAGCGACAAATTTCCTAACTTCTGCGCATAAGCACTACATTCAACATGTCATCTTTGCACGCAATGAGCATGTGCAAAAACCAACTGACGTCATTTCTGCTGCTTCCGGTGTGAATCCAGCATAAGCATCGAATCCTCACCTTGGAAGTAGCTCTTGGTCCTGAGGTAGCTGACACTGAGTCGGAGAATGGAGAGCTTATCCAATTTGGAAAGGACACTCTGGTCGAAGGGGAGCAGGCTGGCCAGGGTGTCCAATTCGGCGTTCAGCCGCTCACGATGTCGCTTGCTCGGGTTCGATTTCGTCTGGCCGTCTTTCGGGGGCACGCGGACACTGCAAGGAGAAGAATGAAAGTTTAGATTTTGTAGGAATAAGCAATACGAATATTTATTGGAAAACGGATGTGAAAAACAAGAAGAGTTGAAGATTAAAGAAACGCAAAAGCTCTTAGAAACATGCGCGCACGCACAACACACACAAAAGTGAAACATTATTGGACAAGAAGAGCAGAAGGTATTTTATCAAAGTGAGATAGATGAAAATACAGGGCGTCCTAAAAGTCCTTGACACATTTAAAAAAAATCACAGAAAAGCAATAAATTGTCGTATGAATATGCAATTTGGCCCAAAATACTTTACAAGGTCAAGAGTTTTTTTTTTGACATCATAAAAGGATTGTAATAAAAAAAGATCTAGTGCTATACTCTCCGGGTAAGGCAACGAAATACGTTTCGTACTTTGCATTTTACACAAAAAAAGGTTGATATTGCTGTGCATAGTTAAGCATTCAATAATTCTGAAGTTAATGTTTGTAAGCTATTTTCGAGGTTGCTGAAAGTGCTCTTCATACGTTGCTATAGTAATAGCAGTGTATGAAGAGCAAAAATAAAGAAATATGAAAAATATCTAAACGGCAGTAGTATTTATTATTAAATATTTATAACTAAATATGCATTATTACATTTTTTTTATGATGTCATAAAAACTCTTGAACTTGTAAAGTATTATGGGGCAAACTGCAAATTCATAAGACAATTTATAGCTTTTCTATGTTTTTTAAATGTGTCAAGGACTTTTCGGACACCCTCTATATATCAGTTGAGTTTTTTTTTTTTTTTTTCATTTACCCACACCGTATGAGAACTAAATAAAATCTTTCTTCTAATAATAATTTTTAAAAAAAAGCTCAAATTTTCAAGAAGAGAATTTGCAAGAGACTGACTTTACAGTCCTCGGATGAAATAACTGAGTAGTCAGTCCTCGGATGGAATAACTGAGCTAGTCAGTCCTCGGATGAAATAACTGAGCTAGTCAGCCCTCGGATGGAATAACTGAGCTGGCGGTGTATTTTAAGTATTTCTGACTTAGCTCTGGCTTGGGGCAAGTAGCTTACTACAAAATACCATGCTTTTCCATTAATCTTGGAGTTGAACTGCACCATTGCTGCGATCACTCATCTGGTGTGCCAATTCTACATTAGTTACCAGTTTGTTTGGCTCCCTTAAGAGGTTTTTCGCCTCCAGCTCAGGTGATTCCTATTCCGGGCTGATGAGTGCTAAAAAGTACGAAACTGCAGTCCTCGGATGGAATAACTGAGCTGGCGGCGTATTTTAAGAACTGAATGTTGCCATGATCGACTGAAAATGGGCTCGAGATCGACCGATCGATTGCGATCGACGGGTTGCCGACCGCTGACTTAGATAGCTAAAAAAAAAAAAATTCCTCCTTTTTCCGGTTGAAAAAATAATCACTGAAAGTAAAACTAGAGGCGGATACAGACTATCATTTTGGGGAAGGGGGCGGTCATGCTAAAAAATAGTTCTGTACCTCTAAGGGATACAACACTATGTCCATTTTCATAACTTTACAGGAGAGTAGTTTTAACCACATGGTGTTCTATCCCTCTAAGTGGAAGTGGACATGGTGTTCTTTTAAAATACGCTATATCCATTAATTAATAACTAGTTTTGGACATAGTTCTCTATGCCTCTAGGAAATATGAGAAAAGCTGATTTTAACTCTGTAATGTCATTTTAAAAAATATGGACATAGTGTTGTATCCCTCCGAGGTACAGAGGTTTGGGTGTGAAAAATTTCTGGATCTGTTTGGTGTCAATAAAAAAAACCTATATCGGACAGGAATAAGGCGCCTAAAGGGAAATAAACTTTAATAGTTGATTTCAGAAGCTATGAAAGAAAATATTGTTTCAAGCATTTACTTAAACAAATAGTTAGTAAATTGAAAAGATTACGGCAAACATTTCCGTTTTATTCATACGTATTTGTATACAACGAGTAATAATATATTTGCGTGATATTCTTTATCCATCCATTTTATATGCAGTTATTAAATTATGATTGCATACAATAGTAAGGGATGAATAAATTTGTCGAAGGGGTCATGACCCCCATGACCCTTCCCTTGCATCCGCCCCTGGGTAAAACAGCTTAAAATATCTTCGTAATGCATCTCAGACTTCAGTCAATAAAGAAATTGCTTTATAAAATTTAAAAAAAAATTTTAAAGCAAACAAATAATTATATTCTAATATTGAACAAAGTTTTATTTTTTAAACAATATTGAATTGTGACAGGTTTAATCCTTTAAAGTACACAATCAAAATTGACATTTTATGAAGACATGCCGGTAGCAATCTCGCTTGTGTAAAAAGGTCCACCGAGCAGTCAGAGGGCAAGCGAAGAGGTTGTCCGCTCTCTCTCTCTCTCTCTCTCTCTCTCTCTCTGCGTCTCTCTTATGTGTTCCATTTATTCTCATCATTCTACTACCACCTGCTAAAGCGGGAAACGCAGTAGGGAGCCCTGCGAATTGAATGGCGAAAGGTAGCTATTACGTGTCATTTGGTAATGTACTTACCAACGTCCGAAAACGACTGATGAGACTTCCATGATGTTTTACTTTTCAAGTTCTTTGCTCTTTTTTTTTTTCCGTTTTGTTGTATAGTCCGTGATAAATGAATCATCTGTACACAGTGGCAGGTCAGGATGGTACAAGCTTCGCATAGGTCTGCCCTCTGTCCTGATGATGGATTTTTAAGATTGTAACTGAGAAAACAGGATCATCCCTTGTGCTATGTTATACGTTAGGTTTTCGTTTTTCGGTGTAAATAAAGTTATTAAACAAAACGAACGTAATCTGTAACTTACTATTATTTATCTATATTTACTATATCAAGACACAATGCTTATTTTGTTTTAAAGTACTCAATTTACCTTTCAATGATATTTTTTTTTCTTATTTAACGCATAATTTATGGCAGCGGAGAAAATTTTCTTCTTATGCATTATATTACATTACATTGCACTCCAGAGTCCCCGTACCTACCACAGTTGTGGTTTACCGGTTGAGTAGGGCCCTGGAGAGAGTTCAGTCTCAGTTTAAGTCATTCAATCATTTTTTACAGGAGAAAAATTTACTGTAAAAATATCCTTTTGTTTACATTATCTGACAGAATTTTAAGAGATCATTTACAAACCAGTTCTAGAAGCTTAACCGTTTTATTTACGGAAATGTTAAAACATAAACTCTAGTACCCCCTCCCCACTCAGAGTGTTTTGGTTTCTTTTAGTTTTATTTTTCCATGAACATGCCAGGGTAATAAATGTTTTTCATTTCCTAAATGAATGGCTTAATTCAGGCCTCTAATACGAAATACTTAATTTTTAACAGTAATGGCAAAACTTGTTTAGAGTAGAATTAGAAAGACCGAATCTATTTTAAATCAATGAAACATGACTCACACACACAGACACACACATCCCCAGAACCAAGCGTTTTTTATTCTGTTAAATAGAAATTTTTGAATACAAATTGTGAGTTAATCCTTTTTTTCCTGTTAATGTTCTAGTTCCTTCGAAACTTGTATTTTCTGCACTGCATTTTATAGTTTCCTTCTAAACTTTGTGAAAGTGATACGAAATCCCGTATACCTTTTAGTTAAATCATAATCCATCTGATAATATACAAAAAAATTTACAAGTGCTTCAGTTTAAAAGAACACCGTCAACTCTAAAAGCAGAAATTCACGAGCCAATTTTAGCATCAAAAGACGTCTAAGATTCAAAACACACACTTGGGAGTGGTTTTTAATTGTTCTCACAGGAAATTTGTATCCTTTCTGCTCCATGGAGAAAACTGTTTTAATTTAATATTTTTATGTATATTTACTGTTGGGAATATTAGCAAAATTAGTACTAAAAGTGTTTTTTTTAAATAAAGTTTGGTTTGAGACTATTTAGAGAAAATTTACTAGTTCTTTAGTTTGGCATCGTTCAAAACTTCTGCTCTATTACTTCGGTTGCTTTCTTCCTCAAATTCTTAGCTTTTATTGTGAAACCTTGAGTCCCTGCGTTGCTACATGAGTTTGGTAGGGGTAATATATTTCATTAATTTTCAAAAGGCCATTAACATCTGCTAAATTTACACCTTTACTGTACAAAATATGCTCTTTAAAATTCAAGAAACTGTTATCGTAAATATTACAGTAAAATGGAGCGCTTACAGGGCGAACATAGTTAATATAGCAAGTTATACCGAAGAAGTAAGTGATCGTAACGTTATATATTTCTTAAGCGTAAAAATATACATTGGAATAGGATTTTACTGTAAAACGCACTAGCAACAAGGATGCCAGAACTTTTACCATAAATCTTTAGAGAAACAATTTCCATTGCACAAATCTTAAAAATACAAATCCTTTACCGAAATTCCTGAAACATATGAAATTTAACTTAAAACATTGTTTTAAGTTAAAACTTAGTCTACATTTTATCATAAATTTTCAGATGTATTTTTTCGTTTACAGTGCATAAATCTTTAAATCGGAAATCTTTCATCGAAATTCTTGAAAAATTTAAAACATCATGCAAAACTTATGCCTAAAAATTACTACAGAGAGAGAATGGGCTACTAGTAAGAGAGATTTTACGTAATGGCTACATTTCAAAGCCTTCCTTTATAAACCTTTACGGCTTTGTTGCATATTAAATCCAAACGGATAAATGGGGGGGGGGGGAGGATCGCTGTGATTCATACTCTACGCATTAGCTGATGTAAATTGTGAGTTTGTACAACCGACATAAAAGATAACGCTTTACAGGAGGACGAAATGATGAGGTGGACGGGGGGAAAGGACGTTTTCAGGAAAATAATGAAAGAAAGGAAGTTAAATGCATCCGAAATTACACGTGAAATGGCGACAGTATTCAATGAAGGCTTTGTCCGAGCGGCAAGGCAAAGTTGCCAGGTGGGTTGATTCGAACAGAAATAAAAAAAGAAAACATTGGAATAACCTAGCAAAATAAAAGAGAAAATAAATGTGTGTGGATGGGAAAAACTCAGTAGTTGGTTTTCAACGAGGAACAAATACTGAAGCCTAACTCGAAAGCGAAATAATTTGGTGGTCGCTTTTTTTATTGTTGCTATGATTGCTAAGCTTTTTAATACTTTCCCGACTCTTAATAACGTTCTGTTTTAGTTAATTGCATAAGGGACTATGTATTAAGTAACTGAGGAAAAATGCTGATCGACAGAGAAGTTTTTGTTTTCAGCCGTGATTTCAATGTTTGTAAGTTCTTTGAAATTGCTCTACTGACATTTTATGCATTTAATTTTTCTGCAAAAACAGAGCAGAAAGTTTTTTTTAATGTTCTCTTCCCAGCAAATTAATATAACGTATGCATATCTTTTGCAGCAGAAGTTCTTTATAATAAAGTTAACTGGAGCCAATGCTGTTTATTGACACCGATTTAATAAGGATAGAGGTTTGTTCGTCCCTCTTTTGGTTATTGGGGTAGGGACGCGTAAAGAACTTTTAATCTCCTCTGTTAAACTTTTTGAATATTTGAAGTTTTAAAAATAAGAATCGTAAAAGAGAGAGTTCTTTTGATGTTCAGTTGAACTTAGAAAATAATCGAAATCAAAAATCATCTAATTGATAAATAGTCGACAGGTTGACCGTGTGTGCAAAGGTTAAATTTTTGAAGCACCATTGATTTTCAATTTATATTTTTGCTTTATCTGAAAATTTGATGTGTTTATGCTTTCACATAAATGCTTTTATCTTTATGACTAAGCTACGTAAAAGTTAGCAATTTAACATAACGTCCTTTCAGGGTACCGTATCGACTCCCCATACATTAAAAACAAACACGCGTCCAAGGACGGATACAAGGGAGGGGCGATCTTGAGCGAGATACAGAAACTTTCCTCAGGTATATTTTCGATATTTAAGTTCCAAAAACGTTAATTTTACATAATCTTTGTTGGTGTTAGGAAAAAGGGAGCTCTTCCCCGGAATTCTTACGGAATTGAAGCTTTGAAAACGCAATTGTAGCCTATATCTTTCATTGATCTGGAGATAGGGACCAGAACTTTCTACCGGATTTTTTTCAAATTTGAAGTTCCAAAAGGTCAATTTTAGACGATCTTAGATGATATTAGAGATCGGTTCAAGGACTTGCCCTGAATATTTTTCGAAAGAAATACAACTGTAATACACCTTTGATTGCGAAAAAGTAAGTGATTCAGTACACTCCTTCGAAAATTTTTAGAAATTAAAGTTTCAAAGAGTAAACACTAAAAAATCACCCCCTCCTTGAACATTTCCTGGATCCGCCCTTGCACGCGTCAAAGCATTTTCTGATCGTCATTGATTAATAACTGATAGTTTGTACGAGAATTTTAATTTAAAAAAATATAAATACAACAAAACAATTACTGTTAACGTTCACTCCCATAAATCAGCCAAGAAGCAGGAAACTTGTGAAAATAATCAACACAGCTCTGGTAGCTTTTTTCTCGTGCCCAAATTCATGGTTGACGTAACTTTGTGTACAGGAGGACAATCGCAGAGAAAAGAAAGTCCTGTTCCACGTGAAAGACTGTCAAAGCCGAAATTTATTTGAAATGAACAGTCAGACAGAGGGAAAAAGAGGATATCATATGTGTTCTTGATTTTGATTTCTTTATTCATAGCAACTATAAAGCACGGAAGCAGACAGATGTGGCAAATTTATTTTTTGAGGGCAACGAAGCTTTCTCGGACCATGCAACTATATATACATATAATAAAATAAGATGTTTGTGTGTGTGTGTGTGTGTGGCGCGCATCCCGGGAAAACGGTAAGGCCTAGAAAGATGAAATTTGGTATACAGGTGTAGTTTTTGCTGAAGTTGTGCACCTCGGGTTTCGATTTTTGATATTTTAATTAGAAAAAAAAGTTATTTAATGTTTTATGTGATTTTTAGCACTTTTTAGTACTTTTAACCTTACAGACTCCGAACCAATCGCGCCAGACAAATGTTTTTTGTACTATAGTGTCGGAAATTTAATTTTAAATATGATGAACAAAAAAATTTTGAATATAGAGCAATTTTTGTATTTTTTATGAATTTTTGAAAAAACCTTTATTTTGCATTTTTTTCTGGATTTAATTTTTTTCTAAACGCATCCCGTGAAAAATATAATAGCCTCTTTTCTACAATTTTACTATGTAGTAGCCAGAACATTTCGTCTTCTACAGAAAAAAATAGTTTTCAAAAATATTCAAAAGTTTTTTTTTTTTTTTTTTACAATTTTTTAAAGGCAAAACGAAGATATAAGCTACCGCTTCACCGAAGATCGCTGTCCGCTGACCGCTTCGAATATGACGTAACGCACCCACGTGATCTAACTGAAGTACGTAACTTGCTTTTTTCTTTTCTTCCTTTCGAAGGATTCATTTGCTTTTTTTTCTTTCCAGGTACTTCATTTGTCCACCCCCCCCCCCCCCCCGGATGTTTTGCTAAACGTTCGATTTCGGTTAATCAGACGGACCACATCGGATCGTTTTGGTCCCAGTCACTTTTTTTTTTTGAATTTCACTAAAAACAATGATTTTTATACTTTGGCAAACTCCGGGTACAGAGACACCAATTTTTTGTGCTATTTGAATAAATAAGTAAGCGCGCTTTTTTTGCATGATTTTCTTTTTGTTAGGGACTAAGATTGGAGGTTACATCAAAATAAATAAAGATAGGTGAGAAATGTTAGAGATAGATCGAATAGGTAGATAGATATACACTGAGTGTACAAAAAATGTTTCTTTTTTTTCGAATAAACTTTTTTCCTTTGAAAAAAAAGATTGTTAATTACTATCAGAGGTAAATTTGCATGGATCTAGAGAAAGAGAAATCTGCAGGTCGATGTACAGTGAGAGACAGACAGACCCGTTATTTAAAGAACAACAACGGGGGGGGGGGGGGGCCGCTAAGATTTGTAAACATAATGCTTTCACATAAAAATGGACGCGATTTTTGGTTTTTTACGACTTCTTGGCGTAAAGTGGTGAATGACAAGTAAGCCAAACGGCCGCCGTAGCGGCTGCTTGCATATAAATAAAAAAAAAAGATTGTTAATTACTGTCAGAGGTAGATACGCATACATCGTATAGGTAGATAGATAGATAGATAGATAGATAGACAAATGCAGAGGTCGATATAGTAGATGGACAGCAAGAAAGAGACATGACCGTCATTTAAGGAACTTCAACGGGGTGTCAATGCCCCCCCCCCCACACACACCATGACTTTCAAAAAACAATGCTTTCAAGTAAAAGTGGAAGTGTTTTTTGTTATTTTTCGATAAAATTTGCATGAAGAGCAAGCCGTTTGTGTCTCTCCTCCCCCTCCTTTAAAAATATTCCAAATGACGGAACTGGAGAAAGATCTAGAAAATATTTTATTTAAATTAATAATGATATAGATATAGATTGATTGATAAAACCACGAAACTTATTTAAGCAGCCGCCGAAGGCGACAACATTGGCGTAAAAAGGCAGATGATAATATTGATATATAGAGAAAAACATTGATTAATACCGTCGCTAAATTGTCTAAGCAGCCGCCGAAGGCGGCAACCCTGGCGTAAAAAGGCGGACCAGCTGGTCGCCGAAGGCGGCTAGTTATAAATAATTAAATTGCAGTCATTCAGAGTAACTTTGATTTATAGACTCTGTTTCTCTCTGTCCCAGTAATATTTTAACAGTATTACTGTAGTTATAGGCGTAAAATTAAAAAAAGACACCTAAACTTTCCCCTGCCACACAGTGGCGCAGCGAAGGAGGGAGGATGGGCTGGGAGGCGAAAACTTATCTTAAATGCAAATTCAAATACAGTAGCTTATGCATATGAAAGGTTAGATCAAAGAACCTTTTCAGAAGATATTTTTGATAAAAAATCCCCTTTAGAAGGTATTTTTCATCAAAAAACCCCTCCAGAAGGTATTTTTCATCAAAAAACCCCTCCAGAAGGTATTTCTGGCTGCGCTTGTGCCCTGACAATACCTGAAACTGATTTTTGACGTTAATTTTGAAAATTCCTGCTGCAGAGGATCTTGCACCATGAACTCTGTATTCTATACTCCATTCACCCAATATCCCCCCCCCCTGCTAACTCCTTCCAAAATTCGAAATAAACTGGTGAACTCCTTGTACAGTAGTAAGAAACAAGTGAGAAAACAATGCAATTCAGGAGGACATTTTTTCCCATGTTACTCAATAGCTCATAGAAAGAAACCAAAACGTAGTTGAGAGATATCGAAACACAAATATTTATATTGATACAAACTAAAATGAGAGTTACAAAAAATTAATACAACATTAATTCAATAAATCAACTAATTCTTAGTTAAGCATACATTCACTTTGAAAAATTCTCTTAATGGAAAAATTGTGGAACGAAGAAAATCTGGCTGTTGTTTTGACGGTTTCAGTAGGACATTTGTTTTTGCATTTTATGCATAGTTTTCTGTTCATCTTTTAGGTACGTACATGTTAAGAATTATTTTTCTCGTAAAAATGTTGTGCTAAAGGATAATCAAGTTTAATACAGCTTTTTATAGCATAACAGTATACAATCATTTGTAATACTGAGGTAGAAGCCAAAAAAAAAAGTAATTTTAAAATTATCTTTTTAAGATTTTTTAATGTATAATGAAAAGTATAAAATCTGTGCTTAGTGATAACAAATTTAATTAATTTAATTTACAAAATTTGTATGCAAACATTTGCAGAAAGAATATCGAGCATACTAGAGGATAAACGAAATGAATGATAAATAAAGAAAATTGTTTTAACTTAAAATTTCAATTCAAGATGCAAACAAGTGTGTTTAAAAGTTTGTTAAACACCGCAAAGTCACATAACGTCTGTGTGAAATAGCAAAGAAAACGTGAAAGCATTCAAAGTTCTCAAGTGTGGAATATACGGCAGTTTGTAGTTCCCGATTATTATAAAATTTACAGCTTTAACGGATAAATTAAGTCTTATTCTTTTCACAGTTTAACTTTTGCGAAATCATTAATTCTGTACATGAAATACACCGCCAGCCCAGTCAATTCCAGCCGAGGACTGCAGTTTCGTGCTTATTAACACTCATCAGCTCGACATAGGAGTGACTGAGTGCCAAACAAACTGGTAGCTAATACTGTACTGTCTGTATTACATACCAGTTTGTTTGGCACTCTTCACTCCTATGCCGGGCTGATGAGTGCTAATAATCACGAAACTGCAGCCCTCGCCTGGAATTGACTGAACTGGCGGTGTATTTCATGTATTTCTGCCTTAGTCCCTGCTATGGGGCGGTAACTTACTGAATTAATTCTGTGCTATTATGTACTGTCTGAAAAAGAAATAAGGTTAATTTGCTTTCCTGCCTTTTCTCCAAGCATGTATCTAGCAATATCTTTTGCGCATGACCCGACTAAACTTTCTGCCATTGTATGTACCTTCAAAAATCGTGTATGGCTCCATTCTTACTTGAAATTTTGCCGTTAGAGCCATTTCGCCGTCTTCATGAAACTGACTCTAAGGAAATATATTCTCTTCATAGGGGATGACTCGTAAATTGAACAGTAGTGGACGTTGGTTTTGTGCTAAAGCAACGGGCGGCTACATAAGAAAAATGCATGCTTCAATATGTTAACACAAATATTACACGTGCCCAGCTCTTGCTTAGTATTGCTGGACGAGTGGCATACAAAAATAGTAGTTTGAAATGAAAAGAAAGAAAGCGGTAAAATTACATTCAGAGTAAATTCATGTGAAAGGGATTACTTTTCCGAAAAGCAATGCCAGAGCTCTGGAGTTTCGGCATCAGTGCCCTTCTTTTTTTACCGTATGCAATCGCGATTGCTAATTTTTCACTTGACACCGTAATTGGTTGATGTTCCATCAATTTTATTTTTCTATGCTCATAATGCAAAAAAGTGTCATAAAGTTTTAGAGCACTATTTGCAATAGTATTGGATGGCAAATTTATCTCCAATATAGCATGTTCCCTGTTACGATAATTTCTCAAACACTCCAATAAAATTGAAAAAAAAAAAAAAACAGCTTTTTAAAAAAGTTAAAAATTTTATTTAAAGTATAAAATAATTTTATTGTTCAAAAAAAGACATAGAACTACTTTTAGAGTTCAAAAAAAGGGGGGGGGGGTAACATACTGCGACTTACAAAATAATGATTCTGTCTACGCACGCTGTCGTCAAAGCTTACTTTGATCAAAATGTCCAGCAAGCAATGACTTCCATTACCATAACAGCATGTACATAGTATTTTACCAATGTGCATCATTTGCAAGTATGCTTAGCATTAAAAGTGTCATTTTTCCTTTTATTAAGTAAAAGTTGCTTTTCTTTAAAAATAGAACTTTCTCTCATTTCCAACATACATTCAGAAATTGATTTAAATTGACCCTATATTCGGAAGTATCTAATTATCCAAACTTTTGATCATTCGAACGGGTCCGGACCCAATTGATTCGGATAATCGGAATTCTACTTTTCTCAAGTAGACATTCCAAAGACTCTCGACTCGGCGGAAGCCATCCTCAAATTGCTCAACCTGGAAGCCCAGTGGCATCGTAAACCACGTGTCCCCGTTCTTCTTAATGGATCCCCGCGAAGACGCACTTGATGGACCGAATCACGTAACGAAATGCGTGAATCACGCTAATAATTTATCAGCACGCACACTGATCAGCTAGTAGTTAAAAGCAACGGAACACTACCGAAGACGACTTCACGTCCGCTCAGATTTCAAGGTCGTGAAGGTCGTGTTTTCGTTTTTATAGTTTTGGTTTTTGAATTGAAGAGTGATTGGTATTTGGGACATTCCTGGGAATCTATTAAGAAATTTGTTGATAGACTTTTTTTTTCTTGAAAAGAAACGGACGAACGTAACAAAAAAGTAAATATGTGATGTGATTTATTTATTGATTTATTTGCTATATAACAACTTTTTTTCCCTAATTTTTTGTTATTTCGTGGTTGATACAATTCAGACAACTCTAAAGTGTAGAAAACAACGGTGATTTCATGGCAGAAATTTTTAGTAAAACGCATTGTCAAAACTACCCTAGAAAAGAAAATTGCAGAATGGAAATAAGGCTCTTAATGTGCCCTTATTTTTATGGATATTTGCCTTAAAATGTTGAGAAGCAATATATGTATTTGAAGAAAGTTTTTCAACAAGTTTCAAGTATGTGGACACTAATAATACAGAAAAAGCAAAATTGTGCATTAGGTACTGGTTTCATATACTGAATCATATCAAAAATTCGATTAAAAAAAAAAAAAAACACACACACACACACACAATTTTCGAATCCCTTACATCAATGCACATCTAGTTTCAAAATATTTTTTTTTTCATATGCTTCTTCAGTTTTAAGACAAAATCTTGTTTATTTAACACTACGTTTTATAAATAAATTTATCTTGTTGGGAAAAAATGTTAAATCAACGGTCTAAGGAATTCCAAATTTTAGTTTCATGAAAGGGATTTTCAATTTTACTTCAGATTTAAGTTTATTACTTCCTTTTGAGCATTGAAGCACCAGTTCGTTTATAATATTGACATCAAACATTATTCTGCCGACTCATTTCTTTAATTGGACACACTTCAAGAAAATGATCGAAGTGATATACCTCACTGGCAAGGGACAAGAACTACACTAGACTAGGAGAAATGAACGTGAATGTATATGAGATCTATCTTTAAACTAAAAAGTGAGATAATAGTCTCAATAATAGTTGAAACAAACGTTATTTATTCTGTGGAATTTATCCAAATGCTTTTCCTCATTAAAGAAGTTTTGACTTTTGGCATGTTTAATAAACAGTTCGTAATGAAGTACATATGTTGATCAAGACAGTTGAGTAAATTTTCAATAACCACCATTAACATTAAGTAATGAAAAACCTAACTCCGAAGTATGGATTGATCTCCTAATAAAGTTTAATATTTCATGGTACACTGAAAAATATTTGCAAATGAATACATAGAGTTTTTTGCTGTGGGCTGGTAAAAGGTAATAACTGCAAATTTTCATTTTTCCTTTCTTTCTTTTTTTTTTCCATTTTTCTCGTTTACTGTATGTCAGTTTTATTGTACACGCTTGCTTATTTGGTTTTCTCTGAAAATAAAACACGAAAAAAAAAATCCTCTCATTCCAACCTTTTTCTAATTGTTAGTATTAAATCCAAAACAAGTTTCTTGAAAAATCTCGAAACTCATTTCTGTAGATACTGCCGTTTACCTGCCCACAGCAGAATTTACCTCCAACCTGGTTTTAATTTGCTCATTCAGATTATTATCCACAAAACTTTAGAACGCAAAAATTATTTGCAATTTGTTGCCAGATCTTTAGGTCAAACATGTTTTTTTTTCCCAACTTTATTTTAATAGCAGATAATCGTTCGAAAATATTTTCTTTTTTTTTCCCCGTAAATTATCGTCTGCTTTAAATAAAAAATAAAAAAGGCTCAAGATTAAAGGCTAAATTGCAAGTGAACTATCAGTGGAATTAAAGCAAGCATTAATCGTTCCTTAGCTCCCAGACACTTTCGCAGACTCATTTCAAAAAATAAAATTTATACAATGTAGTTTACAAAAGAAACCTGCTGTTTATAGTTTGTAAAAGAAGGTTGACTGTGACATTTAAGCAACGGTTTGTTTTATTTATAAGTGAATGAACAAAAATCAAAACCGTTTCTCAGAAAAATATGCAAGGAGAAAATAATAACAAACCGCAAAAGGGAATATAAATAAAGCATGACTTTGAAGAATTGTTTTGACTAATTTCTGAAGAATATGACAATTTAGCATGGCTGGGGGGGGGGATATAGTAGTAGCGAAACTGTATGGATAACAACGAAAGTTGAACTTGAATATAATTACACTGAAGTCGGTTATTTCAAAGGTAGTGGGAAGCGAAAATGGCGTGTTTTGTTGAACTGATTATGGATTTTTCCAATGGTTAACTGCTGTCGTTTTCTACGGTTGAGTTTGACTTTACTATAATTGACTATTGTCTTTGTGTATGTTCTTTTCCAACATTTTAAAAAGTAACTATAAAATCTAGAATAAAAATTATTGAGAAAGGATTGTTATTTCTAAGCTTGCCAGACATCCCAGTTTGACTGGGACAGTCCCGGTTTTCAGACGAAATCCCGGTGTCCCGGTCGGTTTACTTCACATCCCGGAAAAAGATAAATTTGATTACAGATGACCAAAAAGGTCTAAAAATAATTAACTGTGAAGGATTATTTAAATGTTACCTCAGAGCCAGAGTCACTGAGTTCAAAAATTTGGATTTTCTGGTTATTACTGCACTATATAGAATCCTAGTCCAGATCGAGCCATGCAAACGTGATTCTAAAAAAAATATTAAAAAATCGTCTGTAATTATTTACCAATGTTAAAAGAGCGTACGCCCTATCCTTTGCATGCGTCAGACATATGTGTTTTCTATCTCCTGTAAAGTAGTGATTATGTGACTTGCGTTAGTCTGGCTTTGAGGCACAGATTTGTAACATTGACCTGTAAAATTAATATCGGATTAGCCTGTGAAGATTTTACAGCAAGATTAAAAACAAAACTTTCCAACAAAATCCTATCCAATGCAAAGAACATGTCAGTATTGTTCAAACTTTTATTTCTCATTCAAAGTTTTTCTTCTTGCTTAATATTCTTGCTTAATATATATATATATATATATATATATATATATATATATATATATATATATATATATATATATATATATACATGTCATGTTTTATTTATTGCCCCTGGTAAAGGCTCATAATTAGCGATCATTTATTCACAGCATTGAGAATGAACTGCCCCCAAAAACCAATCAAAGGTGTATAACCCTTTTAAATACTCGCTACACTGGTGAAGGAGGTGGGGGGGGGAGGTATTCTGGTGTCCCGGTTGAACATTTCAGAATCTAGCAAGCCCAGTTATGTCTTATTTTTGAAGAATACAGCAACATAGCACAGCTCTTAAAAGAGGCAGTAGTAACGAAGCTATGGGTTGTAACGAAATTTGAACATGATTATATAGTAAAATCGGATACAAGCAAAGGTATCAAAAAACTAAAAAAATTAGAGAAGTTTCAGCTACAGTTGATTGCCGTCTTTTTTTCTGCAGATTACTGTTTCTTTTTCACATGGTTGACTGTTTCTTCTTCATTTTTTTTTCTACGTTTGACTGCTCATTTTGCTTTGATTGACTATTATCCTTTCCTATTTTCTTCTCCATAGGTGGCTCGTACAAGGAGGGGTTGCGGTTGCTGGGGTCAAGGGGCAATCTGTGTTTTTGGATTTGAAGTGAGGGGGCAACTACCCCCTCACTTCCAGAAGTAAACGGGCATTGATCCCTCACATTTTAGATTTAAAAACTAATGATCGATTGAAAAGAGATATTTTACCGGGTGGATTGATTTATTTTACGAAAATAAAAGCAAAAATGTACAAATATAAATGGACTTTTCTCATTCTATTTCATAAGAATGAAACTTTTATTTGGAAGGAGGAAGGTTATGGTGTGGCCATTCGCCCTGATTTTTGAGGCCATATTCCACATTTTTTAGGGATCATTTAATCAGAAATGTTAAAATCCAAAAACACAGATTAATTTTACAAAAAAACAAACAAACAGCTTCAGGGGCAACCCCCCCCCCTCCTACTTTTTTAACCCATCTTTTTTTTTTTTTTTTGCCGCCGATGTTCTTTGCAAGAATTAAAAAAATTACTACAAGTTATAGAATCGAAACTATTAGTCAATACCTGAACAACTTGAAATTATTGTTAAATACCTTTGCTCCCGGAATTCAGAAAATTAATTTCAATCAAAAGCAACGATTCTAATTATAATCTCAAATCGAACACTGTTTTCTCAATCCCAATAGCTTCGCATGCAAATCCTCCTGCGCATGCCCGTGCAGGATATGAGCTCACTGATGAATAAGTCTGTTGAGCGCCGCAATGTACATATCCATTATGCCCATAGGAGGGGGGAGGGAGGGCCTCTGAGTGGGAGGCACGAGAGGAAGGGATGTTGTCATTCATCCAAGCGAGACCAATCCCGGGAACACCCATTTCCTATTCGGGAACGAGAGGACATGTCATTGTTGACTGAAGATCATGAGACGCCGGAGTAGGGTTTCCAACTCTGCGAGCGCTGGGAAAGATTTGAATATTCATTGGAATAATTCCCTGCCGTTGGCAATCGGAATCCGCACAGCAGTAGTTCTCCACTCCTTCGAAGTTGTTGTAGATCTTTGGTTTGTATAAAGAAGCACTTTGCCCTTAAATATACCTGCGAAAGTATCTTGAACATCTTATTTCAAATTAGCGGTAAAGGAAACATTAATTTGATATTAATTGTATTTTATTGCACTTTTGTGAAAATGGTTAAAAGTTTGTAAGGCACTTTTTTGAAAATATATATAGTGGTCCCCCGATTTTACATTTCTCAAGACACTGGGACTTAAAAACGTAAATTATGGGAAAAAGTGAAATACGGGAAATGCATAGAAAGAAAAAATGAACTAGAAAAAAATTGAAACCAATAAAAATGACTCTTTTTAAAGGTATAACACCTATATATTTTATTAAAAAAAAACACAATAATACATTGTATAAAGAAGTATAGGCGGGTCACTTTGCCTTAAAATATATCTGCGAAAGTATCTTGAACATCTTATTTCAAATTAGCGATAAAGGAAACATTAATTTGATATTAATTGTATTTTATTGCACTTTTGTGAAAATGGTTAAAAGTTTGTAAGGCACCTTTTTAAAAATGTATACAGTGAGACCCCGATTTTACGTTTCTCAAGGGACTGGGTTTTAAAAACTTAAATTATGGGAAAAAGTGAAATGCGGGAAATACATAGAAAGAAAAAATGAACTAGAAAAAAAATTAAAAGCAGTAAAAATGACTCTTTCTAAAGGTATAATATCTATATATTTTATTCAAAAAACCACAATAATACATTCCATTTTAAGATCATTTTAATACATTTAGTTGCGAATCATGGAGTTTAGGTTAAAAGTAGTCTGTAATAGTGGATTGTTTTTTAGTCATTGAGTTCAAAGTAAATGCAGAATCTTCCACGACTGAAATACTTTGACCTGAGAGAAGACAGGAGTCTTTTGAATGCACTTCTGTTTTCATAATTAAATTTTAACTACGTGAATTAGTATTAAAAAGCAAACAGGGAAAAGCATTGTTTAAGTTTTAAAACTTTTTTTTTTTTACTTTCTAAGGAGAACGCAAACGCGGGAAATTATATAAATGACAAACTTACATTCCGGGTTAAGTTAACATTATTACTGTACAGGAAGTCTGGGACTTGATGGAAAAAAACGTAAATTTGGGAAAAACGTAGATTATAGGGACACAAAATCGGGGTTTCACTGTAAATACAATGCAATAGTTATAAAAACTGCGCTAAAGACTTAATTTTCTTTCGAAACCATGCATGAAAATCCGCAAAATTAAATCAGTTGACTCCAGGAAAGCAATTCTCTGCGGGAAAACTCGCTAACTGGAGTTGTCACAAGTTAATAATCTGTCCGTACATACTTAATACTTCTTTGTTATGGTTTACAAATACTAAGAGTACTTAAGGTATTTGGTATTAAAAACTGATAACGGTCTTTTGGTTCCATAATTAAATTTTTAGGCAAACCATAAAAATAATTAAACTGAATTACAAAAATATTTTTATGACATTTCCAGTAAGAACGCAAAAAATATCTCTCCCTTCATTTTTAGAACAGCGAGAATGCTCGTTGAAAGGCAATCGTGAGAAGAAGAGATATATTTGATATTTTACAGAAAATGGAGATCAGTTTCCTTGAGGTAATGGTAATTCCTCATGAAATTGTGATTGAAAGCAAAAATGGGTTTACGAGGCATTGAAAAACTTGTTTTTCACCTTCAGAAAGAAAAGAAAAAAAAAAAAAAAAGAACTCTTTCAGAGTTCCGAAATTGTTTTAATGCAGCAAATTAGTGTTTTGAAATACTAGCATTTATTGTGGGAAAACAACTGTAATTTAGTCTTTTCTTATGTATCGTTAAACAATAAGGAAATTTTAACTACTTCATTTTTCCACACAAAGGCAGCATAGAACACGTGTCTAGTGATACAGTACAAGTAAAAATTTGAAACCATAATTTTTAGTTTTTCAATATTCCGTGGTTTCAATTAACGTTCATGCTAACTGCATATTCTTTTCTTAGGTCAAGAGGAAACAAATTCAAATTACCTGAAAAAGAAAAACTGAAACGAAATACGCATTTATTGTTAAAAATAAAGTATGTAGTTTGCGTCTTACGCACTGGGGAGTGCACAAAAACGAATATGTCATGTGTTAAGAGAAAGTACTACATGCTTCTACTTCTCAAAAAAAAACTTTGGACTGTTGATAAACAGACTAAAGCGATGTTGCTCAAGGTGTCCTTCAGATACTGCAGCAGGCGTAATATAAAATTTCAAATTTATTTTTATCAACTAACGTTTTATTACATAACAGGATTTTTTTTAATCTGACGGGACAAACTATGATTTTAAACTTTACTTGCAGACAATAAATTTTGCTGGAAGTAAATTTGATGATAATAGAGATGATTTTTTTTTTTTTTTTTTTTTTGAGCAATCACGATTGCTTATTGTTCTCACTTGACAGTCCTTGATGTTGTGGTTCCTTTTTCAGCTTGGACCAGGGGCCTTTGCAGCACCACCGCCCACCGGCGCCGCTCCTCTGGTCCTGAGCACTGTCCCCCGGAATCCACTTCTGCTGGGTAGTGGCGTCCATGTCCTACACACGCATGCTCATACACGCCTACGCGCGCGCGCCTTTACACACATACACACGCCTACCTGCACACTCTTAAGTCTACACACACACACACACACACTCAACTATTGCACACGTTACCACCCAGGAGGAGGGATATGCTTGGGGGGGGGGATAGAGCCGTTTCTAGAAACAATAACTGTAATGAGTTGGGGCTTGTCGCAATAACTCGTGATTGCGAAAAACATAATTTGAATCCAAAGATTAGTGAACTATAGTGAGTTATCAAGCAACCTTTTTGAAAAACTTCAACTGCTAACAAACTTTTAGTGAATAGTTTGTCCCACAGAGTCAATCGTTTCATCAATGACAGGGTTTATTGAAATTCTACGAGTAACCCCGAAATGAGAGCAATTGTTAGTGTCTTACACTTTCGGTACTAACAAAATTTAATTGCAGATTTGAAAAATAAATAAATGGTAATTATATCGAACCAATATTTTAAAATAGCCGAATTTTTGGCATCAGAATCTTTTCTGGATCATTTATTTATCCGCGGGTAACCGCCTTATGCAATCCTGTTCGTCAGGTAGGAGACAATCATTTTAGTAGCAATATAGTATCTGCATTCACTCTTCCTGCGGGCAAAATGACGATCGGCGAAGCTGGGAAACCGAGTTCATTAATTTTGTGGTAAGGAGAGGGGCCTCATTCCACGGTGTGTGATATAGTTCCGACAGGCGGCATCATTTCCTCGGTAGGGGAGAACAAGGAGGGGGTCGCTTTTCGCCGGGTTCTTGGGGGTTTGGCAGGTAAGGGACGGTCACTCTATTGCGTTTGAAACTGAGATCCTACGGAGGAGCAGAAAAATGCAATTGAATAGCAGCTTTCGGAAGGACCTATCCTTAGTTTTTTTTCCAAATTGATTTTTTTCGCTTCTTTTTTCCCGGACACATGTAGATCTATATTTTGAGCGAGAAAGACTGATACTTGGTGTCCATCATTGTCTGGCTGAGAATGAAATTCGGCTCGGGTATCCAGGGAACACCGGGTCTCCAATTAAAAAAAAACAATTGTTTCATAATTAAATAGGAAAACTATTAGTTAATAAAATAATTCATAGTTTATTCTAAACTGAATAGTTAATTATAATGGCTTGCTTAATCATTTATTTTAAATAAATAAGCAATTACTGATTTGAACAATCTAATATTTATTAAAATCATTAAACAATATTTTATTGCTTGCAAAGAGCAAATAATCAATTGTTCAACATAAACTAATTTTAGCTTTTATTTGACAAATAATGAAGAGTTTGGAAGGTTTCTATTTACTTTTTTTAAAGCTTTATTTCATGACATTTATATTGATAATTAGTAAAATGCACACATTCAGGTTTGCATTTAAACAAAATTCATTGGGGGTCGTAAATGAAGATTTAGATGACTAGAATCTAAAAACGTAATTTTAGGTGATCTTTAACGATTTTAGAGGACGGCGGTATGGATATATTCCTCGGAAGTTTACGAAGTTGAAGTCATAAATCTTAGACGATACTTAATAATGTTGCGGAGACGGGACACAATCACGGAATTTTTTCGAAATTGAAATCGTAAAACGCTAATGTAGACCATCTTGTTAGAGGAATGGATAAGATTCGGGGGTTCTCCCTCTTAAATTTTCAAAGCTGAAATTCCAAAAGGCAATTTTAGAGATTCTTTTGATGATGTTAAGGGGAGGTAGATTCGGTAACTGTCTTCTAGAGGAAATTTCGTGCAATTGAAGTTTGAGGTCATCTTTGATGTCATTAGAAAAAGGAATGGAATTCGACGGATCCCTCATAAAATTTTGAAAGTTGTTCAAAAAAAAAACTTTTGAAGATAGGAGGTAAATTTGAAGGCTCTCCATCAGAATTTGTTTGAAATTGAAGTCCTGATTTCATTTTAGACTATCTTTAGAGATAATCGAGGGGAGAGAGAGTTCGGGACATACCCTGAATTTTTAATAATAATTTAAAATAGTGAAATATGCTACTAGTCGGCATGGAAATTCAAAAGCAAAAATAATATTCATTTTTTAAAAAATGAGTTTGAAATCGAATCTAATGTTACTACGAATCCCATACTTCATAGAAAACTCCGAAATAGATCGGGAGAAAACACTATCTAACCTCTTCGTGCCTACCACCTGGTTGGGCTCCCCGCTGCTCCCTCCACCACGAGGGGTGGTTTACATGCTCCAAGAATCCCTTTGTTGGGGTCTATTACGAAAATCCACTCGCCCCGCAGGCCTGGTCAATCGGAAGGAATGACGTGTAATTACGTAGTTGATTGGTCTTTTTGTTGTCCCATGCACACAATGTCATGGATCCCATCCGTCACTCAGAGATTAACTTTCACGAGAGGGTGAAGCATATGTATGGAATATGTATAGGGAAGAAGACTGTGGGGGGATAAATGCTCTTCCTTTTCTAACAATGTAAAAGGATTTTTGATCTCTCCTCTTAATTTTTCTCATTTTTGTGATTTTGTGAGGAGGGTTCGAGAGAGCAGTTATCGGATTGTACAGATAAAGTTCAAAATTAGCTGTCGCCAGCGGTCATAGGGCGACTAAATGAAAAAGATGGCGATTAAAAATCATCTTTCAGTTCCCATACGATGCCTACCTCAAAGAGAAGGGGAAAAAAAGCAAATTATTTACCCTAAAATGTGTAAAAGGCATTAATTAATTGAGACAGTGAGGAGCAAAGTACAAAAATTAAAAAAATTAAAAAATGGAGATAACCAGTATAAAAATGCAGAAGAATCCTCTTCTCAGTTTTGTGGCAAGAGATGGATAGGAATGGGAATATGGATGGATAGATAGGAATAGATGGATAGGAATATTAATGGATGGAAGATAATAGTTCGGGTGGATGCTGCTGTGCAGCATGATTTAGAAAAAAAAAAAAATCAATGAAAGCCTATCCAGAATCGCGCTTTGCTCGAAACTTTAAAAAGTTCATTTAGATCCCTTTGCTTCTCACTGTATTCCAGGCCCCACAATGTATGCCCGTAAAAATTTTTAGGTCCAGAGATTTTCTCTTTAGAATCTTGATCTGTAGGTGTTCTAATGTGAGAATATCTTGGGTAGACATGTTGAATCCTGCGCGAAATAATTTTACAGGCCATCAAAGATAGCGGCCATTTTGGTTCACTTACTCATTAGGTTTTTCGCAACGTGCGTACCTATAAATTTTATTTTTAGTTTTGAACTGAAATTTTTGGGCCTTAGAAAGTCAATTAATGTAATAGTTATGTCATAAAAACCGCTCTGACTTTTTCCACAATTTTTTGATCAAAAATACATTATGAAGGAGAATTTTTGATCAAAACAGCCCTTTCATATGCATAAGCTACTGTATTAAAATTTGCATTCATGTTAAAACCAGTAGCTATAGGGATTCCCTCCCACCGTCGCTCCACGCTGTTCAAGGTTATTTATCGTCTGCTATCAAAGTAATTGTTTTCGAGTAAAAATATTCCACAGTTCCAAAAACTTTTTGTTTCATGTTTTTTTGTGACAATAACTATTTTAGCAATGGCTGATATTTCTAAACCGAGTTCAGAAAGTTTTGGTAGGCAATTGAAGACATCTTAAAGACAGTTTTAACAAACGAATATGTAGTTTGTAAAAAGGAATCAAGAGAAAAATTATGTTCTTCGACAAAAACAAGTTCGGGAAGCTGCTGAAATACGCAAAGACGCAATATTGGAAAACGCGGGAAGAAAATATAGTGTGTCATTGCAGCAACTAGTGCTATAAAAAATACACAAGAGGAAAAACGCTAAAAAAATGGTAGAAAAAAATGCACAGACAAGTTATTTTGAAAGTGAAAACAATGTTTTAGAAAAATCAGAAAGTGCTGAAGGAGGTCCAAATGAAGACGAAGTTTTTGACAGAGTAGCAGATCTTAACAGCGATATGAATGTTTCTGCTGCGAATTCATATGCAAATCCAAGTTGTATAAGTTCTTATATTCGAAAGTATGAGTGAGAAACCAATACACAGTCTGCGCAACATCTATCCTCAAAATTTGAACTGTTTAAAAAGGCAAGTGAAATATTAAAAACTCTATTAAATGCTGGGCATGGATTTATTCTTTCAGAAATAAAAGAGTTGATGCTCAATGCTCAATGTAGATGAAAATGCATTGGTTTTTATTAATGAAACAAAACTATTTCTCGTAACAACGTATAATGAAAGGATTCTTTTCTGTGCTTCCTAAAGAAAGAATGCACTTTTGTTGGGTTTTTTTTTAGTCATTTATCTCCAAAAGTACTTGCTGCTGCTTTTAGCTCACAAGAAGCTGTGAAGACTGCAGAAAATCATTGAGAATCTTGAGAAAATCATTATAAGATGTTGATTTTAGACTACAAGAGAAGTTCTGCTAAGCGAGTAAAGACGGTTCAGGATGCTCTTGGCTCAAAAGATGAGGAAAAAAGTCAAATAATGATTCAATCGCTACGCACAAACATTGAAAGCTTGAAAACAGAGATTGAGTTTTTGTTAAAGGATGTAGTGACAAATCAGAACTGTGCAAGGGTTGGGAAGTGTTTCGTTCACTGGTATCACTTGTAAAACACTTGATTATTGCTGATCGCGAAGAAAATTACAAATCATACGTTCAAACTGTTGAATTACTGTTTCCAATCTTTCGTGTATTTGATTTTCATTTATTTACTATATGAAACATGGTACGTAGAGAAGATAAGGGCGCTAGAAAATGTCATTCAAGGTAAATTTGTTGTTAAAATTCAATGCTGTGAAGCCAGAGATGAAATTGGAACAAACGATTCAACGGTCACAGAAAAGTGCCGGAGAAATTGCAGGGCAGCCGAGAAAAAGTTGCCGGAGTGGCATTTAGAGTATCATGAAATTTTAATGATATGCAAGGTGTTTCGTGGTCTTACTAGTTCTCATTTAATGGATCACTGTGAGAGTGTCCCGCATCCTTATTTTTATAGGCAATCGTAGCCAGTATTTTGATGAAAATGTCAAAAGACTTGTTGATTTTATCTATCAACACGTAAATCCCTGTGATATTTCTGAAACAGAGCAACTTTACAACTTTCTCACTAAACAACTTGTGAATGGTAGTGTCAGGATTCGCCTTCTCAGTATCATGAATATCATGAATCATTGATCAGAACCGTACCGCCAGTTCAGACTGGATACATTTTGTTTCAAAAATTGTCTGATTTACTTTCCAAAGTCAACCTACTATGCTTTGATGCACAGAGTTCTTCATAAAATATCACTTCTAAGCTAATGGGAAAGAATCAACTTTAACAAGGGTACAGAGACATGGAAATAGCGAAAGAAAGGGGAGAATGCATTAAAAATATTTTAGCTCCTGACTTGTTTCCAACGAACACATTATGTGATGGTCAGGGGCGTGCACAGTAAATTTGGGGCCCTTCACAAATGCCCACAAATGTTTCGGCCGCCCTTCCACATTGATTAAGCACATATTTCATCTCTAGTTTTAAAAATAATAGGCCCCCTTCAGGCTCAGGCCCGGGCCAACAGTTTTCTCTTCTCCCCCCCCCCTCCCCTGTGCACGCACATGGTGGTGGTGATTCACCTACCAAGCTAGATTGCAGAAATATCCGTTCCCAGAACATTTTTTATTTACCAAAGTATCCCCAATAAAAACTGCCTTCGTTATATATTTCATGCCACAAGTCCGCTAAATAAAGAAAATTTTTGGCGAAGTTATCAGCAATGTTCTGCATGGATTCATTCCTGTATGCTCTTTTCATGAATTTCATCCTGTGTTCGATAGTTATTTGCAGCATGTTGTGAAATAATCCGAAAAGATGAGAAGAGAATCAACTAAGGGCAGAACAAACATTGCTGTAATTGACAGAAAAACACTAGTACCGATGCAGGTAGAAAAATTCTGGTCTTCAGTATCAAATAAGGAAAATTTACAGTAACTAGCACGCAAGGAAATAGAAGAAATGTCCAAAAATGCTACATTTTCATCTATTGCTAGTGGTTTAACAGTTAATGAAGAAGCAATCTGCAATACTTTTCATAGGAGATTTGAGACACATCATTGAAGAGCTTAATTAGAATAACTCAAGAGAAGATGCAGATCTACGAATTTTTCCACACATAGACTGGGCTGATAAAAATTGCTCAAAAAGAGTGGCTGCGGCATCAAATGATACAGACGTCCGTCGTAGTGCAATAACATGCATTGCAAAAACAGATCGTAACCTTTTTTAAAAGTAACTAATCTTGTATTTTTCGTTTATTGTGTTGTTGAAGAAACATGTATGTGATAAACAGGAGTTTAAAATGAGCATTTTAAATTATTTATTAATTTTTGTATCCTTTTTAGTAACTAGAATATTCAACAACAAATGTCGGAGATATCTCCACGTAAAATTGTGGAAACAGCTAGAGCGGCTTTTATGACATAATTAATACATTAATTGACTTCCTTAACTCCAAAAACTGCAGTTCAAAACTAAAAATAAATTTGTTGGTACGCCCGTTGCGAAAAACGTAATGAGCAAGTGAACCAAAATGGCCGCTATCTTTGATGGCCTGTAAAATTATTTCGAGCAGGATTCAACATGTCTACCCAAGCTATTCTCACATTAGAACACCTACAGATCAAGATTCTAAAGAGAAAATCTCTGGACCTAAAAATTTTTACGGGACTACATTGTGGGGCCAGGACTACTGCGTGAATTGGTAAAATCTTTTCTGCCAAAGTAAAAGAGCAGCCTTTATGAACTAATTCATCAAAAATCTATTACTTATATTAATTACTGTGTTAAAGAACTGTTGACTTTAACAAATTGAGAAAAAAAGATGTTCAAGCACTGGGTTAAAAGTAAATGGTGACTAATTTGAAAAAGTGGCTACAAATGCCCTCCAAAGGGCTACATTTTTATGAATCGTAGGCGTAGGTAATGAGTATATAACCCGAAGATATGTTCCATGCTGGAGAATAAACAGTCGACTCGCGTTACAACGCGATTCGACTTACGCGAAATGGCCACAACGCGAGTTTTTCACGAATAACAAATTTTAGAGCTAACGTAAGTCCCTCGCCCGCAATACGAAAGTTTTTGGAAGGGAATCGCTGGGCGTCAACAAATATTTGCATCAGCTTCGTTATTGGCTACTAAATATTGGTTTCGTAGATGAACTTTCTCTATAGCATCACTGAAAGCGGAAATTCCATGAACTTAAACATCGCTTTGTTAGTGTAAATACAAAACCACTCGGTACATTTTGTTTATTTATTCATTTTTTTTTCCATTCTAAGTATGAAGTTGATGAAACATAATTTTAATTAAGCACGCTGTTTTTCTAGAATTTATGAAAATGGAAAGAAAAAGAGAGTTTCTGACAATTAAAGAAATGGTAAAGATTTTCGATATATTTGAAGAACTAAAAAGTGTTCCGAAAATAATTATTGTATCTATTGCACTGTACTATAATAGTGCTGCAGTTTATTACTATATACTATACGTACCGTACTGGTGCATTTTAATGCCTCTCTCTCTCTCTCTCCCCCATTGATTATTTCCATCGCAGCAATATGTTACGTTGAATAACAGCTTTTTTTTTTAAATACAGTAAAAATTCAGTTCGTTGAGTAACTTACCCATACATGAAATTAAGAACTGGTTTAAAACAGTTCGAGAGGCGTCTACAAACGTCTAAAGTAATTGGGTATGCTTAAAATAATATTATGCATACTTTTTCCCCCAACGCGAAATTTCGACTCACACGAGGGCTCATGGAAAGTATCCCTCGCGTAAGTCGAGACTAGACTCTAATTTGAAATTTACACTTGAAAATAATTACGTTTTTAGCTTTTCTCTAGTGAGGTGAGAAAAATAAAGCCATTCAAATAAAATAAAGAAAAAAGCTTACACATAACGGCCTTTTGAATCATCTGAAAGAGTGTACTTCAATGCAGCAAAATGCAATTTCCATTTAAACAACGGCAACACTGAATAAAACTTTAAAACGGCAGGAAAATATAATGCTGCTCATTCAAAATATTCGAATTCAATGGTCATTTGGGTTGTTTGCGGAAACAGTAGATAACACACTAAACCTTCGAAATACTAGGTTTTAAAAGATTCTGCGCAATTTTTCGCCTTAATCTCTTTAACAAACATAATTATTCTCAACGAATTATTCCAACATTGTGTTAAAGCACAAAAGAATATAATCAAAATTACTTGCACAATTCCTAACGAATCTGCGATGCATACTAATGATGCATATCAATCAGCTTCAATATTTATGCATATCATTTTTTTCTTTTTGTTACGTAGAGGAACCCAGTCAAGGTACGCATCACCCCCATGCAACAGCTGTGATCGAACCCCCTAGGATCGGAACATATTCTGAAACGGAAGCAATCATTTTTTCTTAATAATGCCCACCAACGGAAATTCGTCCCTCTTGAAAAATGCGTTCTAATGCTTGAACTGAATATTTTGTTTCAAATAAAAGAATGCAGTATTACCCCGATTTAAGGATTTTCAGATGCAGTTAATTCCGGACCAGTGAAATCCATCATTAAATTGAGAAAATATTTAAATCGGGTATCTTTAAATTGAAGTTATACTGTAATTTAAACAGCTAGCCCCATAAGAGTTTTATTATTAATACTATGAATATATTTTTCACTTCTCAGTGCAGTTTTAAAATGTACAACCATAACGGTAGAAAATAAAAAATAAGTTGATCTTTTATTGATCTTTCTTTCTGTATTTTCCATTTCCTATTATTATACTCATTACATACCTCATATTGAATTATTTTCTCATATTTTGGAGCTTTATAGAAAATTCGCCTTTTTTGTTTAAAATATAATTGCACACAAAATTTGTACATTAAATGTTCATATTTTATGTTTAATAAAATTTTATTCCATCACTTTCACTTATACAAAAAATTTTAGTAGTTAAAAGTGTAGTTGTTTAAAATTTTAGCTTTTCGTAACTAAAGTTGCGCAAAATAAGAAATGCTAGTAAAACGACCACTTCGTAAGTTAAGTGCTTCTCATTTACATAAATTCACATGTCAACATCTTTTACGCAAATTCAATAAACAGTAACCATGTGCATATCTACCATCCAAGATAAGTCCGACTCCGACTCCTATATCCCAAAATCAGTCCGACTCTGACTTGTAGCCCTGCATAGCCATTCAACGAATATTATTAAAGATCAAAAATAACCTGTAATTTCAACTCGAGTTTAAAAAAAAAAAGTGGAAAAACTAATTTAAAATAGCGCAACCCTTTTAAATAATAATTTCAATCAAAAGGAGAGCTTTTGACATCTCACACTATAGCTGCACGGCTCTGTTTACCAGAGTTCACAGCGTTTTTGCTGTCACTGCCTTCTCAAGTCGTAAACAAAGCAAAAGAGGAATACACCCGAAGAAACTAGCAGCCGCCAAGTCGAAGAAAGTGCCCGCACATCACGTGGTTTAGTATCGATCGCCGGGGGATACCATTAGCACCTGGTCACTTTAAATATTCATGGGTCGCCATGGTGACGGAGGTGAAAATCTGTTGCCTGTAATCGGTGGGGGATGAGGTCGGAGGTCACGTGATTCAGACCCAGGTGATTGGGGGGGGGGGGGTGAACCCTTTTCCGGGATGAGGTTTTGGGGTGTCTTCAGCCTTCAAGTCATTAGATCCGGCGAAAGTGTTTCGGGGAAGTCACTGCTTATATTTTTCGGCTCTCTTTTGTAATTTCATGTTTTGAAGATGTGTTAGAATGATTAAGAAGAATATCTTCTTCCACAATATTGTTTGAAAAAACTATTAATTATCAGTATCCGATGTTTTGTTAGTGTAAGTCCTATGTTTATGAAGATCAAAGGGTTTCCTTCTTTTAAATAGTAGCAAATCAATATGTAATTTGAAAACAAAAACACTATATGAAACAATTTCTAAGTTCCAAATCAAACACTCAGAAGTCGCATGTGCAATTGTTTATTATTATGAGCTTAAGTGCAATGCATGGCTTAATATGTAGTTTACTCTAGCTCAGTTTCTGTGTTTTATTTCCTTCTTTTATTTTATTTTCTTTCTTTCATTCTTTTCTTTACCCTCTTTCTTTTTTTTGCATAGAGAAATTTTACCAATTAGATAGAATCCAGAATAATTACGTATGAATATGTGTCAATACTGTACTGAAGTGAAATACGTAAAAAAAAAATTATAATAATAACTAAGAGAATAATTCCAAGGAAGTATTTCGTATACAGTAAACTCCAGACTATGGACGGCCGAATTATCCACGGTTCGGCTTATCCGCGGGTCTTTTCACATTTTTTAAACGGTTTTTTTTTTTTTTTTTTTTTTTTTCAAACTTATGATTGTGTTATTGTTCGTTTTCAATTTATGTATATACAGGTAGTTATCAAAATAATGGAAACACTTGGAAAAATTTTTTGGGAATCGCTATTCTGCCGTAAATGTTCTGATTATAAAGATGCCCTTCTAACTTTAATCGTTCACCCTGATGACTCTACATGGTGATTGAGTTCTGTGGTCACTTTTGCTGCTGTTGTTCGCTTTTTAGACATTACAATCCACTTCAATACCAGTCGGTTTATTTCACTGAGATTCTCTTTCCGCCCACTATTTTGCTTTGCCGAGCTTGTCTTAAAGCGCTGTGTGTATGCCGTCATGACTTTAGACACTGTACTTTTAGATGCACCAAAAAGTTGAAATGTTTCAGTAACATTTGCTTCATCTAGACGCGCTTCAACAATTTGGCCTCTTTAAAAATTTGAGAGGCCCGACATTTCACGTGCTTGAAAAAAATCCAAGACTTCCAGAATTTGCGTTTTTCCACCAAATAGTACCAGAATATGTACATTGCTATTCATATATAAATTTAAAAAAAAAACAGATATTTAATTTTATTCTTTATTACTTACAAAGCGCATTCAAAAATGTTACTTTTATTCTCAGGTATTTTAATAATTATTTTAATAACTACCCGTATATATATATATATATATATATATATATATATATATATATATATATATATATATATATATATATATATATATATATATATATATATATATATATATATATATATATATATATATATATATATATATATATATATATATATATATATATATATATATATATTCAATGTTAGTAGATGCAATGTAACAATGTTTTCAGCTATAATTTAAATGTACCTCTATATGAGTGTTATACATATTTTTTAACTATTGTATACAGCAGGATCGTTTTTACCTATTGTTCGGATAATCCGCGATTTTCTATTATCCGTGATTACCCTGTCACCCAATTCCATGGATAATCGAGAGTTTACTGTACTAAGCATGATAAGAGATGCAACGCTTAAGTTTGCATTTATAAGTTATCGTACTGCAAAAATGCAACAAGTTTTTGCATAATTACTTATACGACGCATTGCAGTTATGCGTATTTTAGTTTAATTGAAATAGAAAAAAAGACTGCTTGATCACTGTATAAGAAAAATAAAATATTATAAACAACTATAAACAAAAAAGGAAAAAAAAAGGAGTAAAGAAATTCATTCAAATGAAGATATACAAATACGCGGAAATGATATTGATAGTTTTTTGTGTAGCCCGGAAAAAATCAATTCTGTGAAAAGAAAAATGAATGGGATTCTTGAAACCCTTCCAGTATAAAAATATGTTTAATTATTTGTATCTCAAATTATGTGTATAAAGCATTTTCAGTTTATTTTCCCAAAAGAAAATAATAAAAATGAAATAGAATGAAAAAGTCTTTTTAAAAAGTGTCCTGTAACTACCACTTTCGAAGAATAAATGTTCCTAGGAATAACATACTTTTCAATATTATTTCCAAATTGTCCTCGAAAATTTTCAAATGACTTCCAGCAAGACCCATACTGCACTCAGGAAAACGCCATCCGATGTCAACCTAAGGCGGTGGTCAGGTGGTATAAAATTAATGAATTCTTGAATAATGGAAAAAACACGTAAAGAGAAAAATGAGTAAGAAAATAATTCCGGCGAAATATTTTGTATTCGCGATGAGAGGATTAAATTTTTATAATGAAGCGTGCTACAAAAAGATTTGTCTATTCTTAATTACTTACTTATAGGCGTTCGTGTTATACTCATTCGCATTTTAGCTTAAATAATAATAATAAATTAAAAAAGGACATCTGGATCCCATTATAAAAATAACGAAATATAATAATTAATATTGAACAAAAAAAAAAAAAAAAAAAAAAAAAAAAAAAAAAACGGAAGTAAAAAGGTAGTAAAAGAGAAAGAAATTTATAGGAATAAATGAAATACAAATACATGTAAATAAGAGTTCTTTTGCATTGTCCAAAAAAAAAAAAAAAAATACAATTCAGAAACTCAAATTCAATATGATTCCATAAATTAAATAATTATAAAACTACAATACGACAGTTTTATCTCAAACGAGGTGTTTAACGTATTTTTAGGTTCCTTTAAAAAATAAATAAATAAATAACGCAGTTCAAGAAGCTTTTACTTTCACGGGAAAAATGCATAGCTTCCTGGAAATAACCTAGTTTTATTGTTATTGCATTACGGTCCCCGAAAATTTGCGAATGACTTCCAGAAATTCTTATTATTGCACTTCGGAAAACGAACTGCGCAGATATTTTTCTTCTAAATGACACTTAGCAGCAATGATTCAACTATTGCCAAGAAAGAAAATTAACGTGATGTAATGTATTTAGTCCGGATGTAATTAATATAAGTGAGCATTTAATAAAGTGGTACATATTTTTACATATTCGTTTTTTAGCTTAGATAAAAAAGGCAGAAAATTACAGCTAAATCGCATTGTAAAAACAATAAAATATAATAGATAACTGAAAAAAGAAAAAGAGAAAAGTGAACAAAAAAATTAAAAAATTGATTGAAATGAATGAAATTCAAATCAATTTAAACAACACTGAGAGTTTTTTTTTTTTGTTTTTTTTGTTTTTTTTTTTTTCGCATCATTCATAATAATAATAATATAATAATGAAAATAATAAAAGTAATAAACTAAAAAAAAAAAAAACAATGTGATCCTATAAATTAAGTAATTATAAGAATGTTTTTTGATAGTTTTATCTCAAACTGTACGTTTAACATATTTTTAGTTTCTTTTAAAAAATAATAAAAGTGAAAAACCCAGTTTTTAAAATGGTCCTGTAGAATACCATTCCATTTCTGAGAAAAAATGCACAGCTTCTTGGAAATTACATATATTCCTTATAATTTCCAAACTGTCCCCGAAAATTTGCCATGACTTCTAGAAAAATCTTACAATGCACTTAGAAAAACACGAACTGCGCGGATACTTCCCCTGTAAATGTCACTTTGCAGTAATGATACAACTGCTGCAAGGAAAGAAAATTCACGTGATGTGGTCTATTTTGTCCAGATGTAATTAATATAAGTGAATTCTTTAACAAAGGAAAATACACATGAAGCAAAATGAATCTGAGAACAATTCCAGAGAAATATTTTGTGTATTGTGCAGGATGAGAAACAGGTCGATCCAGCTTTTATTTTTAATTACATACGCTACAAAACTATTACAAGGTGTTTTTGAATTATTATTTATAAGTGTTACACTTATTAGCATAAATAAAAAGGAAAAGAAATGACAACCAGATCAAATCATAAAAACAATGAAATATATTAGGTAACAGCGAACGAAAAATAAAAAACGAACGTAGAAAAAGAAGAAAAAGAGAAAGTAATTCATTGAAATGAATGAAATACAAATACATGAAAATGACGTTGAGGGTTATGTTGCCGATTCAAAAAAAAAAATAAATAAATAAATGTAAACATACAAATAAATAAATAAATAAATTCTGCCACGCAAAAATCAATATATTCCATAAATTAATAAATAATAAAAATATTTTTTGTTAGTTTTATCTCAAATACCATGCTAAACATTAAATTTAAAAAAAAGTATGTAATAAAATGAAAGAAAAAAAACGCAATACAAGAGACACTCAAAAAGCTTCCTGTCGAATATTATCACTTTTGAAAAATAAATGTGCATTTTTCTAAAAATATCATACATTTTTCTTCGTACTTCCAACCTGTCCTCGAAAAATTTCGACCGACTACTAACGAGTCCCATACTTTGCTTAGGAAAACACCGACCGCGCGGATACTCCCCCTCGGAATGTCACTTTGCAACAATGATACATCTATTGCTGGGAAAGAAACTTTACTGATGCGTTAGAATTGGTGAGTCGAAACGTAATCAATCGCCGCTGCCTGATTAGCTCCAAAAAACTTTTTACCATAGAAAATTTATCCGTAAAGGCAATAACTTCTCAAATGATATCGTACTTTTGGAGTCATAGATGATTATCTTTTCAACCTAAAACCTAAAAACGTTACGTCATTT